>NC_092804.1:89870315-90170315 GCF_040954645.1 Diabrotica undecimpunctata
GTGGAACAAGTAGGTCCAATTTCACGGACCGCAAGAAGCCCGTAGAGCCGGAGATAAGCCAAACAGCCTCCCTCCACGCCTCTCGGCAACATGGCGCCCAACCACACAAACACGAACCCACGACCCAAGCTCAGCAAGCAGGCCAATCATCCACGAGCCAGGAACAACAGCCCAACCCTGAGACATGGATGACGACCCTATTACAAGCCCTGACGGCCCTCTCAGTAGCTCAACCCGCAACTGCAAGCAAACCAAGGATATGGACCTCCAAACCACCAAGGTTCGAAGGAAGAGAGACCGAAATCCCAGGACAATTCCTATCAAAAGCAGAAGCACGTCCCAAAGCTTAGGGACTGCTGAAGTAAAAATACAACTGGACAACTTCTCCACCACCGCCCACTGCATCGTCTTGGAGAAGTTAAACCACGATGTCGTCCTAGGAATGCCATGGTTAGAACAGGAGGAGGCCAATGTGGACATACCTCGAAAATGTCTGCACGTAGGCACCACCACCAGAGCCACAGTATACTGGAAAAACCATGACAAACCAAAATCAGCAAACCACAACCTAGAGGAGCACCAAGCCCCAGCTTTCGCTTTCACAAAAATCAAACAGCTGATCGAGGACTACAGCGACGTATTTGACGACCGTCTACGCCAGCCAACGACTAAGGCAACGGAAATGGAAATTCGAGTGACCGACAACCGACCCATAAACATCAAGCCATATAAATACTCTACCGAGAAGAAGAAAATCATGTCAAGAGAGGTGGGAGAGATGCTAGCCGCCGGAGTGATCAAGCCCAGCAAATCTCCCTACAATAGCCCGGTGGTTATTGTAACCAAGAAGGATGGTACCCCTCGGTTCTGCGTAGACTATAGAAAGCTGAATGAAATAACGGTCGACGAAGCCTCCAGTATGCCACCAATACATGATAGCATCAAGGAAATCGGTACCTCGAAGATATTCTCAACAATTGACCTGAAGAGCGGATTCTGGCAAGTCCCGCTACATGAAGACTCCAGCCCAAAAACGGCGTTCAGCTTACCAGATGGCTCATCATACGAATTCTCAGTGATGCCCTTCGGACTCAAAAATGGACCAGCAGTATTTCAGAAGTTAGTAACAACCGTCTTCGCAGGATATATAGACGAATTTATTAAAGTCTATATGGATGACATTATAATATACTCTGAAGACTGGGACCAGCATCAAACACACCTGCACTTGGTACTGGAAAGACTCAGAACGCATGGACTATGGGCATCACTGAAGAAGTGCAGATTCGCAGCCAACGAACTAGAATACCTTGGGCATAAAATCACCTCAAACAACACTCAACCTTTGGAGAAACATGTGGAAAAAATCAAAGTATTCGACACACCTCACACGATGAAACAACTCCGGAGCTTCATTGGAACGGCAAACTGGTTAAGAGACTTTATTCCCCGATTCGCTGAAATAATCACACCTCTAACGAACCTCACGACAGGGAACAAAAGACGCTTGAAGTGGAACGACGCAGCAGAAGAAGCCTTCAAGAATATCAAACAAGCAATCGAGGGAGACCTGCAATTATACAGACCAGATGCCTCCAGACCATTTAGCCTACAAACGGACGCCTCCGAAATTGGGATGGGTGCAGTATTATTCCAAGGAACACCAGAAAACAAAGAAGTGATCGCCTACGCCTCCACCAAACTGAAGCCAGCAGAGAGACGTTACCATATCAACGAATAGGAATGCCTCGCGCTGGTTTGGGCACTGAGAAAGTACAAACACTTTTTGCAAGATCAACATTTCAATCTATACACAGACAGCCAAGCTCTCCTTTGGTTGAACAAATACAAAAAGGACAAAGCCAAGCTTTCAAGATGGGCCTTATTACTCCAGGAGTTCAACTTTACCATTCAGCACATACCTGGAAAAGAGAACGAGCTCCCGGACCATCTGTCAAGAAATCCGATCTCCGAAAGAGAAGAAGAAGAGGATTTGGATGAGGAAGTAAATAGACTAAGCTGGCCCACACAGACCACAGACCAACAGGACGACGACTCCTTCCCACTACTCTGCATGCTGGAAGACGTAGAGGAAGGAGAAAACTATCCAATCTTAGACGACTTATCAGACCTACCACTCCAGGCAAGAATCAAAAGGGGACACACTACCCACCACGGAATGAGAAGATTCACCAGGAGATTGCAGAAAGTCACCGCCAGGGGACCAAGAGGCCAAGCTGAAGAAGACCTCCTCAAAGAATTTGTAGTAATAGACGATGCTGTCTACTACAAAATGAAGCCAGACCACAATGTACTAGTTGTACCTCTACCCTATCGCATGGAGGTGATGCGATTCTACCACGACTCGGACGAGGCAAATCATCCAGGGCAAGATGAGACCGTCCGATCAATCAAAAACATTTACTACTGGCCTACCCTCACGAAGGATGTCAGAAACCATGTCAGATCCTGTCTAACCTGTGCCACAACCAAGGCAGCAGCTAGGCAACCAGCAGCCCCTGTCGTCCCCAGAGAACCCAGTAACCCATGGGAAAGGGTTGCATTTGACGTACTTGGACCATACCCAGCAGCCCGCGGCACCAGAAACAGATTTGTCCTATTAGCCACGGATTGCCTTAGTAACTGGGTAGAATATAGATGCGTCCAAACCGCAAAAAGCCGGCAGGTGATTACGTTCCTCCAAGAAGAGATATGCAGCAGATGGGGAAAACCAAGTGTCATCATCACAGACAATGGATCCCAATTTCGAACCGACGCCTGGGAAAGGTTCCTGAGACGAAATAACATCCGAGCAGAATTCAGTCCCATATACCACCAGAGGGCCAATCCGGTGGAAAGACGCGTCCAGGAACTGAAGAAAGGACTCCGGGCCAGGTGCAGGTCAGCCGATGACCCCAGATGGGACACTTACATTCCGGATATCATCTTTAGCCTGAGGACAAGGAGGAACGAAGCAACCCAGGAAACACCTGCCGAGCTTCTACTTGGATACCTACCTCGAAGATCGGAAGAAACAGAACGGGAACGGAGGGAAGCCAACACTGCAGCCAGACGCCAAGTGAGGGTCGAACAAGCAGTCCAGAAGACTACAGTGTACGCCCGGAATCTGTTCCCAGACAACCCAAACGCCCCACCAGCCAGAAAATTCATCCCAGGCGAGCAGGTACTCGTAAGAAACCACAGCAAAGGGAACTTCGGAGCCACATGGACGGGTCCACACACCATCCTGAGAGTACTAGGTGACCATACATACGAAGTGCATCGGGACCAGGACATCAACAGGACCATCCATGTGGATGATATAAGACCTGTTCCGCCACCCAGGGAAGAAATGGAAGAAAATTAAATTACACACATAAATTGTAAAAAATTTTCTTCTGTATTTTGAACAACTTGAAAAATTATATTCAATAAAGTTAACCGACACCTAGAGTCTTCAAAGGGGGGGGATGTTCTCGTGCGCTCGCATTAACTGGCCAATCAGCGTACGGGCAACATCTCCTGACATGAAAAAAATTGTTCATTGGTTGGAATAAGGCTTATTCCAGCCTTTGAGCAATTTAAAATTTACCATTGGTCGATTTTACGGGAAGTCCACTTTCATACGTCATAATCCTTAAGAACAAAGGATTTTCTTGTATAAAAGAAGGTGGATTTTCTGTAGTCGGCCAGTTCGAGCTCACCCTCGTATTTAAGACTCTAGGTTCGGTGCCAGTCATCCACCTAGAATCTGCCTTATTATTTCTACCATATATTTTTGCTATTATTGTTGATATTTGTGCATTTTTGATATATATATATATATATATATATATATATATATATATATATATATATATATATATATATATATATATATATATATATATATATATATATTGTCTGTGATATTTTTGTACTACTTTCTACTGTGGTATTTCTTTTAGATCACGCACAGAGAAAGTGCCCATTTTATATTTGCTATTTTATTATTGCATTTATTTGATTGTTTGAATATATTTGCTGCGATATTTCTCCAGAGGATCATACGCTCAAATACATTCCCATTTTTGCCTTTTTCTGCTGTGGTATTTCTTTCAGATCACGCACAGAGAAAAGTATACTTATTTGTTGCTATTTTATTATTGCATTTACTTTGATTTACTTTGAATATAATTGTTGCGATATTTCTCCCGTAGATCATACGCTCAAATATATTCTCATTCGCTATTTTATTATTGCCTTTGTGTTCTTGAATATATCTGATGCGATATTTCTCTTAGGAGATCACACGCTTCGTATATTCTCTTTATTACTATTTTATTATTGTATTTCTTTTGTTTATCGTTTAAATACGTTCATTGCGACATCTCTCCTCACGGAGACCATACGCTCTGAAGTATTTACATTTACTTGTGATCTCCTTCCGTAAGTTAAGGAGACACAAGAATTTTTCGAGAGTTCCTTCCGTAAGTTAAGGAATCTCTCAAAACTGCCGTTTTACTGTTGCATCTTTATTTCTTTTGTGTTATTTGTATAAATATTGTTTATTTCGTTTTTCTTTTATCACTGTCGTGCAGATAACGCTTTAGTGGGATTTCTACTACGTAGATCAAGCACAGAAAAGACGTTTGCACCCAATATTTCAAACTTACTTCTCGTTTTGCTTTACAAATTATATTTTTTTTGTACATTATCTACGAGGTTTGCTGTGGTATTTTACAGTGTTAATCACGCACTACAAACCTCTGATTCTGGAATTGTGACAGTTTTTCTGACAAAAAACATACACGACTCCGCATACCTCGTCCAGCATCTACCTCAGACCCACTATTTGTTCCGTGAAGAATGGTGGACACTCGAGGAACAAGTAGGTCCAATTCCACGGACCGCAAGAAGCCCGTAGAGCCGGAGATAAGCCAAACAGCCTCCCTCCACGCCTCTCGGCAACAGGAACGACCCCTATAATATATACACGTGAACTAAGCGATATACATTCATGATACAGGGCTATTTATGGGCTCCCCAAAATTTTTAAAAATTATGAAACTATACATGTTAACGAATCGACAGAGTCAATATTATGGAATGGTCAAGTGAGCTCCGTATATCGGTGTCCACTTGACCACGGCGCTCTCTTGAACCTGAATTTTAACATGGACGGAGTTCACTTTATGCCATAGATATATATATATAGATATATATATATATATATATATATATATATATATATATATATATATATATATATATATATATATATATATATATTGAAATGATTTCAATATGTTAAAAAGGATACAACTTAAAATGGATTTTTATATGAGTTTGTTGTTCATGAATTTCATGAAGCCATCACAATGTGGGTTCGACTCTGAAATAAAAGAGAGAAAAAGATTAGTAAATTGTTAAATAAATTAATTTTGACTTACCTGGTATAGTGTTAATAATTTCTGAATAGTATAGTTGCCTAGTGTATAGGTGAATCGTCTAAACCTTAAAAAGAACAAAAAAAGAAGAATTCTTAAAAAATATTTAAACATAGAAATTTTGAAAACGTCAGAAAATAAACTGTCAAGCAAGTCTATGGGAGCTAAATTAATAGGGGTTTTGTTAAATAAGAAATTACAATGATGTGGAGATGAAAAGAATAAATTGTATTAGCATTGTAATAGAATAAGTTTTATATCTGATCATTTTTTTTTATAAATTCCCAAATTAGATGTGATTAAAGTGATTATGAGAAATTAATGTGGATTGACAAATGTGTCAGAACAGGACAGTTTTATGGTTTAAAAAAAAAATAGAAGACGAAAAGAAAAAAGAACGTGGGTTGCTGTTAGCAACGAATGATGGATTTTGGGGGAGGCCGACAAGAAATTTTGAAAGGAGAGTCCTGAAATTGTGGAATAGGTCGGGAGTGTTTTTTTAACTCGTCTAAAGAGAATTTTAGTTTTTCCACAGTTTCCACAGCAGAGATATCCAGAATTTGTTCCAGAGAGTAAGAGAAACAATTTAACTTATAAATTATTATTGGAGTACAGAAATGTCATTTAAATTGAGAAAATTAAAATTCATGAATTAACATAATTGCAATAGGCCTTAAAAAAATTGAAAATATTAATGATCATTAAATTAAAAATAGAATAGTACGTACCTTAACTTCCGAAGAGAGGATTGATATTCCAGTTTCACCAATTATTTGCGAGTAGTTAGTTTTCTTTAAATAAATCAGAACTGTTTTAAAGTAAGGTTGGATAATAATTTTGGGGATCATTTGAAATTTTGATTATATTTGAATGCAAGTTAAAAGTCAGCGGAATAAAGTGTTCATTTTCTTTTCTTTATAGTTCATTTAAACACTTTATAAAGTTGCAATATTTATTTAGTTTTTAGGTACTTGTATAGAGTCTCCACATTTTGTAATAAATTTTTATTGTCACGACTCTAAACCACATTAAGATTTATACGATTCCTATTTTTGTAAATTTTTAAAGGCAACCCAAATTGCAGACGAATTTTATTGTTTATATTAAATTTGTTCAATATTAATAAATAACGTGCTTCATTTGGGTTAATTTATCAAAGTTCTAAAGTAAATTTTGGTTTAATTTCTTTTTGAACTCTACCAGGAGACTACAGAGTCGACGTCACACAGTGACAGATTGCTTGGAACACATAATTGAGCTAGCTGAGGTATATATTAAATTAAACAACGAACCACAGATTTTAAAAATTACAACATTTATTATAAATAAAAATAAAATTAATAAAATACAACTTTTTCAATTGACGCTAACAACGTGGGGCCTCTCGGAAAACAGAAATAAGGGTGTTTTTAAGCAGATTTATTAATATTACACAGATTAGAGTAAAAATAAATTGGTGTGATTAGTGTTGCAGAGATTCTGGGGCAGTTAAAGTTAAATTTGAGAATAAATAGATATTAGGATAAAATGGCAGACCGAATGACTTTAAGAAATGGAAAAGAAGTCGTACCGAAAGAGAGTAAAGGAGAACAGGTATTAGAACAGGAACAGGATATACAGGTAGATGAAGAAAGCAGAGGAAGGTCAGGAGAAGTTGTAGTATATTTAGAGCAATGCATACAAGAAGCAGGACAAGGTGATAGAGAGGAAAGTCTAACAGATAGTTTGAGAGAGGAGTTGGGTGAGATAGTGAGAGATAGACGTGATGAAAGTGAGGATGAAAGTAGAGTGCAGGAGGAGAGACGCAGGGAAGGAGATGTTGGAGAGTCAGGGATGACACAGATGGATATGAGGCAAATAATGCGGATGCTACAACAGATGGATCATAATATTAGGGGGGATATGCACAAAATGGATAGTAATATTAACAATATTAGGGGGGATATGAACAAAATGGAAAATAATATTAAAGGAGAACTTAGGGGAGAGTTAATTAAAATGAGGGAAGAAATCAAAGAAGAAGTGAAGATAGTCAGGGAAGAGATGCTACACATTACCCAAGGTTTAGAAGAGAAAGTAGAACAGGTCAGAGGAGAAAGTGAGAATTTTAAGAGGAATGTACAGGAGGAGATATCCAGAGAAAAGGCCATAATTAGAGCGGAAATAGGACAGGAAATTGGGAGAAGATTTGTAGAGTTGGGAACATCCATTCAAGAGAATTTACCAAGGGAAATAAACAAAGAAGTTAATAAGCAGAATAAAGAGATTGTTAGGGAGGTAGAAAGTGTTAAAAGGCAAACTCAGGATCATGAGGAAAAACTTACCATTATCAAAAACAATATAAAGATGGGATTGCAGAATTTGGAACTGGAAATTGGTAGGCATGCAAATCAGGCGGAAAAGGGAGATAGAGTATTACAGGGACAAGTTGAGGAATTGAAAGAGAAATTTAAAAATGCAAGTGAGGAGATTCAGCGTTTGGAATCAAATCTAGGACAAACAAGGGGAGTGAGTACTGTGATGCCGAGTTATAATGATGGGGGAATTAAGTTTGACGGAAACCTGAATCACTTACATCCTAGAATATTTGTAGATATCATCAAAAATAAGGTAAAGAATGTAAGGGATCCGATAGAAATGAAATTGAATATTCGAAACATGTTAGTGGGCATGCCATTATTATGGTTTTGCAATAATGAAAATTCCATAAATAATGTGCAGGAATTTAAGGCCAAGTTTATTAACTATTTTTGGGGAGAAAACCAACAGGCTAGTTTCAGGGAACGGTTGTATTTTGGGAAATTCAATTATGAAAAAAGTACCAACTACAATCTGTACGCAATGCAGTTATTCCAGACAGCACAATACTTAGAACCGGCTATGCGAGAAGAGGAGATTGTCCTATACATCGCCAGGCAATATAACCATAACATGGCGGAAACAATAGCTCTTCACAATATAAAGACGATGGAAAGTCTGACAGGATATCTTCAGAGGATTGAGAGGAGTGTAGGGACGCAGAATCGAAATGGACAAGAGCAAGGGACATATAGGAATAACACAGCAAATAGACAGGGATATGTGAATCGAGGGAATAATTATAGGGAAAGAGAATTTGAGAGACAAAATAGAAGCAGGGATTTTACAAATAGGGGAGAGAATATGAACAATGTCAGGAGAGATATCGGAAGATATAACTGGGAACGTAGACAAGGGAATCCAAACAATGATAGAGGGAATAACTGGAGACAAGGAAATGACAGAGGCAATAATTGGAGACAGAACCAGGGAAATTATCCACAGGAGACGAGAAATAGGGAAGTTTACAGAGAAGGGAATCCAAGATATAATAGGGGGGAAAATGAGGAGAGAAGACAGGTGAATGTAGTTAGAACAGTGGAGAATAGGGGGGAAGCAAGTGTTGATGCAGAAGGGAGAAATTTTGTTTAGACCGCTCCTATGCGCATAATATTGTCTACTTATCAAAGTATGATCATCCAAGGGAGTTTATTAGAGATACTGGGGAATTAAATAAAAATAATAACACTAATACTTTACCCTGGGAAATCAGTAATACAGGGGACATTCAAGAAGTAATGAAGAAGGTGAACCAAAATTTGATAAGAAATGCTAATCGTTATGTAAATAGAATTAATAAGAAGAGAAAGACAAGAGTTACTTTTGAAAAAGGGGAGAAGGTACTTATCAGGTCACTACAGGTGCCTAAAAGGGATGAAAATCTCTGTGGAAAATTACTTTTGCCATTTGAAGGACCTTATATCATTAGTACTGAACATGGGGTAAACAGTTATGAACTAAGACATCCAGAAACTAATAAAATTAGAGGGATATTTAATATAGAGGGAATTTATAAGTATTATGAATAAACATACAAGGGTGGGCAATATTATGACACGAATTTGGTATTATAAGATATAAGTTTTGTAAATAGAAGGATAATTAATAAATAAGCATATCTTGAGATAAATTTGATAATTAAATAATTTATTAGGAACAGATGTACAGAATAATGATGAATTTATATAAACATAAAAGGTTGATTTATTTTCAAGTAGATTTATAGGAGTTACAAGTATAAATAAATGAGCAAAGTACTATGGACAAATCGATATTTTGTAGAAATTGGGAAATAGGGAATATTATAATGATAAATAGTATATGCGGAAATAAGATGAAAAATAGAATTATATGAAATATTGAAATATGAAATATAGAGAGTTATATGTAGAGATGATGAAATGAATATTATATGCGGATATAAAAAGAATAAATAATAATGCGGCAATGAATAAAGATACTGAAATAGTATATGAAATAGTATATAGGGGAACAATTATAAGAATTTCTACGAAAATAGTACAAGAAATAAATAGTACAGGAAAAGAAGTAAAGAAATTGGGAAAGTACTTGGAAATTTGATTCTGAAGTTGATATAATTAGTGAAAGATTTGTAGATTTTGTTTGGAGAATTCTGTATTTGTCATAGAGTAAATTATAAAAAAAAAATATTCAAGAGATATGCTTATTAATAAAAGTCAGTTTATTGTTATGTTAATATTAATAAAATATTTAAGTTTACCGGTAAGAATTTAGATTTAGTAAGTGCTGATAGTTAGCACTGAACAAAATCCAAATTGGGGGGAAGTTGAAATGATTTCAATATGTTAAAAAGGATACAACTTAAATGGATTTTTATATGAGTTTGTTGTTCATGAATTTCATGAAGCCATCACAATGTGGGTTCGACTCTGAAATAAAAGAGAGAAAAACATTAGTAAATTGTTAAATAAATTAATTTTGACTTACCTGGTATAGTGTTAATAATTTCTGAATAGTATAGTTGCCTAGTGTATAGGTGAATCGTCTAAACCTTAAAAAGAACAAAAAAAGAAGAATTCTTAAAAAAAATTTAAACAGAAATTTTGAAAACGTCAGAAAATAAACTGTCAAGCCAGTCTATGGGAGCTAAATTAATAGGGGTTTTGTTAAATAAGAAATTACAATGATGTGGAGATGAAAAGAATAAATTGTATTAGCATTGTAATAGAATAAGTTTTATATCTGAACATTTTTTTTTATATATATATATATATATATATATATATATATATATATATATATATATATATATATATATATATATATAATTTCGGTTTACAACGTTCTTCGACGTCTTCCGATTTCCAATCTCCATCTCATTCTATCGTTCCATAGATCGTCTTCCAGTTCTCTTTCTCTGATTTCTTTATCAACTCCTTCTCTCCAACTTCTTCTAGGCCTTCCTGGTCTTCGCCTACCTCTTGGTTGCCATTCAAGAATTTGTCTTGGTATTCTATTCTCCGGCATTCTCCTTACGTGTCCGTACCATCTGAGTTGTGTCGTTTTGATGTCATCAACAATATTATGTGTAACCCCCATGATTTCTCGGACTCTCTCGTTTGTTATTCTGTCGCGTCTGGAGATTCCCGCCGAGCGGCGCCAGAAGTCCATTTCTGTTGCTCTAAGCATTTTCTCTGATCTGTCGTTTAGGGGCCACACTTCGCATCCATATGTTGTGATACTTTTTATTATGGTGTTGTATATTCTTCTTTTGTTGTCTTTGGAGATGTTTTTATCCCACAGTACGCTGTTTAGTAAGGCTATGCCTTTCCTTCCCTGTGTATTTCGTTCCTTAATGGCTGCATCTAATTTTCCGTCTTGAGTGATTTTTATTCCTAGGTATTTGTAGTTATCACATATTTTGATCTCTTGATTTTCCTCTACGAGAAGGTTATGTTGATCTCCTCCGATACTCATGTACTCAGTTTTTTCCATATTCACTTCCAAACCCCACTCTGTAAACTCTTCTAATAGTTTTCGCATCATGTAGCGAACATGATGCGAAAACATTTTTTTTTATAAATTCCCAAATTAGATGTGATTAAAGTGATTATGAGAAATTAATGTGGATTGACAAATGTGTCAGAACAGGACAGTTTTATGGTTTAAAAAAAAATAGAAGACGAAAAGAAAAAAGAACGTGTTTTGCTGTTAGCAACGAATGATATATTTTGGCGGAGGCCGACAAGAAATTTTGAAAGGAGAGTCCTGAAATTGTGGAATAGGTCGGGAGTGTTTTTTTAACTCGTCTAAAGAGAATTTTAGTTTTTCCACAGTTTCCACAGCAGAGATATCCAGAATTTGTTCCAGAGAGTAAGAGAAACAATTTAACTTATAAATTATTATTGGAGTACAGAAATGTCATTTAAATTGAGAAAATTAAAATTCATGAATTAACATAATTGCAATAGGCCTTAAAAAAATTGAAAATATTAATGATCATTAAATTAAAAATAGAATAGTACGTACCTTAACTTCCGAAGAGAGGATTGATATTCCAGTTTCACCAATTATTTGCGAGTAGTTAGTTTTCTTTAAATAAATCAGAACTGTTTTAAAGTAAGGTTGGATAATAATTTTGGGGATCATTTGAAATTTTGATTATATTTGAATGCAAGTTAAAAGTCAGCGGAATAAAGTGTTCATTTTCTTTTCTTTATAGTTCATTTAAACACTTTATAAAGTTGCAATATTTATTTAGTTTTTAGGTACTTGTATAGAGTCTCCACATTTTGTAATAAATTTTTATTGTCACGACTCTAAACCACATTAAGATTTATACGATTCCTATTTTTGTAAATTTTTAAAGGCAACCCAAATTGCAGACGAATTTTATTGTTTATATTAAATTTGTTCAATATTAATAAATAACGTGCTTCATTTGGGTTAATTTATCAAAGGTCTAAAGTAAATTTTGGTTTAATTTCTTTTTGAACTCTACCAGGAGACTACAGAGTCGACGTCACACAGTGACAGATTGCTTGGAACACATAATTGAGCTAGCTGAGGTATATATTAAATTAAACAACGAACCACAGATTTTAAAAATTACAACATTTATTATAAATAAAAATAAAATTAATAAAATACAACTTTTTCAATATATATATATATATATATATATATATATATATATATATATATATGTATAAATATTATATATAAATATATATAGTAAAAAATACGACCGTTGATTAAATTTTCAAAAACTTACCTGTTAAAATAGCCTTAAAAAATACCAGAACCTTAGGTAAGTTATTTTCTAAGACAAAAACTCCATTGGCCCCTCTAGAACAAACTAATGTCGTCTATCAAGTATCCTGTGCAGAGTGCAACTCCTGCTACATTGGCCAGACCAGCCGCTCCCTTCAAGGTCGACTAACGTCCCACAAAAGCGACATTAGGATTTCTAAACCATCTTGTGCCCTTGCACAGCATGCCATTTCAACCAAACACAGTATCGACTTCACGAATACCAAAATACTGTGCAAACAACAAAATCATCATAAGCGATCCATCCTTGAAATGTGTCAAATTCTTAAACATCCATCCTCCCTAAATAAGAGAACCGACATCGACAACTTGAGTCAGATATATCACTCCCTCATTATACAAAATAAAAAAAAAAAAAAAAAACCCTTACAAGACAGTAACTTCAATCCCATTTTTCTTTCCAAATTTCTTTCTTTTTTTTTATAATAAAAAAAAGGTCCGTCCCTGTTCCGCTTGATAATTCCCTTAAGAATCGTAATCTGCACCATGCATTCCAAAGAAACACATGGACGACAACAAGCCACATGTGAAAATTATGACGAGCTGATCCAAAACAATCGAAAAGATTAGTGTGGTTTGACCCTCGAAAGAGCTTAAACCAACGTTCAAATGAAGCCATCGGTTAAAATTAAATGAACTAATATTCTTACAGTTTTACTTGTATTTTTTTGTTTCGTTTCTCTCGTTTAGTTTGTAATCTTTAATGTTAAGTTATCGTAGAGTTTTTATAACATCTATAAAAAAAACCCCTACAAATTGTTTTTGTAAGTATGAACCCTGTTGGTTTGTTTACTTATATTCTAAAATCTTTTTTATTTGTAGTGAACTGATGATGCTTTTAAAAATAAAAGCGAAACGTATTCGAATAAATCAATAAAGTAGTTGACGACTTTTATTTGCCAATTATTGACCGATAAAACCTCTGCTATTCAACCATTGAATATATTCCAAATATTATATATATATATATATATATATATATATATATATATATATATATATATATATATATATATATATATATATATATATATCTACGGCATAAAATAAACTCCGCCCATGTTAAAATTAAAGTTCAAGTGAGCTTCGTGGTGAAGTGGACACCGATATACGGAGCTCACTTGACCATTCCATAATATTGGCTGTGTCGATTCGTTAACATGTATAGTTTCATAATTTTTAAAAATTTTGTAGAGTCCATAAGTACCCCTGTATCATAAATGTATATCGCTTAGTTCACGTGTATATATTATAGGGGTCGTTCCGATCTTTTTCACTGTATATTGGAACCATAAGTATATCGGTCTAAGTAAGGTCTGATAGTTTGGCAACTAGGCAATTAAGCCGTATATTTCCAGCGCATGTTCTAAACGGTTCATACGGACTCCTTATTTTTGTTATCATTCATACGCATTACAGTATGTAATAGATATATATACTATCAAATACCTGTTTTTGGTAGGTACGTGCTTTTCTAAAAATAGCTTTATGGATACAAAAGGATTTCATTACCAAATTGGATGTATTTTTTCATATGCGGAAATGTTCTAATGTATTTTGTTAGCGTCAGTATGTCTTTATACGTTTCATTTAAGAATCCGATTAATAAGAACTTCTTTTATTTCATCCATTGTGTTACGATATCTTGTATACAGCTTCTTTATTATTTTATTTCTGATTTTATCTGTGTACTATATATAATTCCAAATAGTTTATCTTAAAATAAATATATAAGTGCTAAAATAGATATTTTTGTGTAAAAATTGGTAGTAATGCGCAAAAAAGGGAAGAATGCTTAATTTAGCTAACAAGAATATACCACTTCACCAATATTACATACTTCTGAATGTTTTATCTTCTATTTAGGGGTAATATGTAATCAATATAAGTGAAGTTAGTGTCAAATTTGCAATGATTTTTATAAGCAATAGCTTACTGACTGTACTTTGTATGTTCAGTTCAAATAATTAAATCTTGTCACTTCAGAAAAGAATGATTTGAAGGGAAAAGTCATCTAAGAAGGTGGGATGAATCTTGTACCACCCCACATTCAAACAGGTTACACGGTGTTTGCAGGCAAGAGCCGTCCTGGAAGATTTTAGGAAGATAGCTACCATAAGGAAATTCCTCTCGAGGGTTCAGATGGCGAGGAGCAGCTTATTCTTTTGCTGATGTTGCGAATCTAGACTTGGTTTCTTTCGTTCTCTAGCTACTTATCTTTGGATATTAGGTGGATTGATAGCTACGATATTCTAGAGTTTATGTATGGATGTGAGTCTTAATATCCGCTGAATTTGGCTGACTAATTTATAGAAAAATCTACGTGTTAAGTATGTGTTGGTGTCATCCAAACTGGCAAGGTATATTCGGCAGCAAAAGCGTAGAGTGCAAGCGTCTACGTTTTAAGGGTGGAAGCATGTGCTTCCTATTTTTAGCTGAAAAGTTTGCGAAGAATATTATTTTTCTGGTTGTAGTTTGCCATTTAGTTTTAAACAAAGTTCTGTGAAAGACAAGGTGTGATACAAATGATCTTCAAGGTATTTATAGCAAGTCCAGAGTTTAAGAATTTCATCACACTATTGTATGTTCAGATTTGTGTAAGCGTCTCTGTTAGGGACATTGAAGTAGCACACCTGCCCCTTTCCGGGGTTTGGCTTAAAATTGATTCATAGTCTATTTCTGTTGTACTTTAATAAAATAAAAGCAGATATCGAGCACAGTTTTATTAATTAAATCTTGCATAAGTACTTTCGCTCCCTGGAGCATCTTCAGGGGCATCGTTTGATGAGCAAGAAACTTTTTTTAAATGAAGAAATTGATTAACCTCGATAAAAACTCGAAGATAATGGATGATAAAAGTTTTTGTGATTGACGAAGTAAGTCTAAAACGTTATTTGTGATTAACGTTTTAGACTTACTTCGTCAATTTTGGGCTATCCAACAATAATTGCAGAATGTCATAAACACAAAATTAAACATAAAGTTGAACATAACACTACACTAGACAAGAACAGTTTAAAATTATTTTAAAAAGTCGGAGCTATTCTGGTCGGCAACTGGAGAGAAAATGGCTCCCGGTATTAACGGAAATGTTAAGGTGACATGTGACATATGACAGCTTGGATGGGCAGTCACAATCATGTAGAGCTGATCTAGACATTTCAAAATTCTATGTAACTACGCATTGACCAAAGGTCCAACTAACACTACTATAGGAAATTAACTGATGAAATATGACATATAGAATATTTTAACTAGATTAATCTAGTTAACTTCCTATAGTAGTGTCAGTTGGACCTTTGGTCAATGCTTAGTTACATAGAATTTTAAAATGTGCAGATCACTGTGCTCGATATCTGTATTTATTTTATCAAAGTTCATTTATTCGAGCATTCAACCTTGTATCTATTTTTTTATTGTGTTTAAGATATGATTTAGATTTTTTTTCACTTCAGCAACAAAAGTTTTTGGTTGTGCAACAAGAGATGTATCGTCTACGTAATAAAAGTCCTAGTATTTACTGGTATGGGTTGTGTAAGTTCTATTATCGGTAAAATTATAATAAGGATTATGTGCAGAAGTATTTTATATAGCTGACAAAATAAATATATTGACCGATAGCTTTTGTGGTCGTTGGAGTTTTTCCAGATTTAAGCAATGTAACAACTTTGTCTTTGCTTTGCTTGTCTGCAGACTTTGGATATCAGTAATTGTTGTGTTTTTGGTACAAATTTTATAATAAGCTTTGTGCTCAGATCCTCAGTCAGGAACCGTAATATTGTTCCTTATATACGTAGATAGTGGATCCAAGCTCAACATAGTTGAAAGGTTCCCTCAGCTGACTGGTTTTGTCCTCTCTCATTTAAGTTTTTTTTTACTTCTTTGCCGGCAGAGATAGCACTTTTACATTTATTGTGATTTTCAGCGATCAGCTTAATACCAAATACACTATTTTTTGCCCTCTATGTATTTTCTGCACTAGAAATTCGTCACATTTGTGCTAAGCGCATATGTCTGATAAGGTTGAGTAAAGTTAAGTGTCTTTATCTCTAGATATGCCCTTAATATTTATAGACATAATTAGAATAATTGATCCTAAAAAGGACTGATTTGACAAATATCATATTGAACGGGTGATTCTGGTTAGCCGATTAATTAATTATTCAGTACCCAGGGTGACAACTGATTACGGTGGTCTTATTTGTACACAAATTTTTGTAAAGGCTTCTCTTTTGAACCCCAAAAGAAATGGCTAATTAACTTTTCATTAAAAATAATTTTACATACTGTTACTTTTCGACGATATTTCGAATCAGATTTGTATAGTAATAACTATAGTTAATATGGAGTCTCTTTGTGAAAAGTAAATGAGTTTGTAATATCGGTCACAACTCATATATGAATAATAAGGATATAAACGGTTAAAATAAGTGCACAGAATTTTAACTAAATATATCGGCGCCATTGTTCAGAAGATGGATTTATCCCAGAGATTAAAGGTTACATGTATATTCCAGGTTCTATTTACGTATTTTCATTACTAAAAAAGTATATTTAAAATAAAGGCCTAAAGATATCTTTAGATTCTATGGAAATTATCAAATTAAAAAATACAGACATAATTCTGAATGACTAAATTAAGACAAATAGTTGTCTCAAGTATTGTTTATATTTTAAAGGTCATCGTCATAGTATAGTCAGAACGCAACAAGGTTCTATTGGCTTTTCTGCTTTTTGTCTCCTCGTTCCTATTGAAAACTTAGCCACGTAAATAACGTTTTAAAAATATATGTCAATATTTCTGAAGTGCCTTTCCTAAGATAACTTTTTTTAAGCCTAGTTCGTTTGACTACATGTAATGGATTTAATAGTTCCCAACAGATAAGTATGGATTGTAGGTTGGATAGCAGTTCGCTGTACAGGCATGTGTTGATAAATGTGATGGGTCGGTAGGTAGTCCCATTATTTCTAAATCTGACCATATGTTACCTCCCCCGTTGATTCGTGGACGTCCTAAGGGCATTTTTTCTCTCGGGGCATTCTTAAAGTTTAACTTGGCAATGCAGTTATTAAAAAGCCTTTGGATATAGCCAGCGTAACTTTGGCGTTGAGATTTAGTCTCTTGTATGACGTTGCTATCTTTATATATCTGTTAGACCTTGGCATTAGTTCCGGTTCGGTATTGATTAGCAACAAAATTGGGCTATTGGAGCACAGCTGCTTCAAAATCTTGATAAGAAATACTACAATGGATGATTGATGGATTCGAGAACCTTGAGACTTGAAAAAGGCACTGTGCCGAAACAGCTGTAGTGATAAGATACAATTAATTTTGTGGAAGTTTTGAAAACAAAGCTTTTAGTATTTTATTGTTAAATAAAAACATTATATACGCTATAATAACTAGACAACTTATATGATACGGACATATAAGGAGAAAGTTTAATGAAACAATAACTGCCCAATATTTTTTATGAGTGAAAACGATATGAATAAAGAAAATGAGAAAAACCATGGCAAAAGGCAAAAAGAGTAATGATTAAAAAATGGGAGAGGTACCTTGTGGACAACATGTGCTTAATTAGGAACGAATGGAGATGAAGAATCAGAAGACGACAAAGAACGTTTTAAATTGATAAATTTATACAATTTTTAGTTTGTGTACTTTCATAGAGTTACTTCGTGCCTATGTCGTAGCCAAATCTTGTATTTATATCTTCCATAATGATTATTACATATGTTGTTTTTATTGCCAACATATTTTCAAGATCTTCATAACATTTAACTCATAAGTTCTATTGGCTTACTCTCTTAGGGCTCGTATATATTTTAATCTATATTGTCTATATTTTATATCTATATGATTAGCTTGGAGATGTAGTCAAAATTTTTATTGTTACTCGTCATCGTCTACTTTTGCTTATTAGAAGCTCTGGTATTCTTGGGAACTCCGGTATATATGAGTGAGGTATTAGCATAACTATCGCTGTCTTACAATCCCAATTACCTTTTTGCCTAATTTGAATGGCACATATGTCTTCATTTATTCTATTAGTTCTGTTATTAGTTCCTTGCCCTTGTTGTTCAGTACTGTAATATTACAGATTGCTATTATTCATTTATTTATATTTACTTTTAGTCCCGAATATTTCTTCGTACGCCGTTTTTAGTTTTGTCAAATTCCGTTAAGATAAATTAATATCTTTAATTTAATATTTCCTCGTTTTTTCTGGTATATATGGCGAAAGATGATATTACGATACATTAACCCCGATTGTCAGCAGTATTGCAGTTCAATAGCCCAGCCGATCAGCAGTTTCGACACATATTGCAGACAGGTCGTCATCAATTAATTTCATATAAATACTGTAAATTTTTATTCTAAAACCAGTTGTAATTATATTAAATAAATTGCTGTTACTCTGTTAGTTGTACCTTTAAAAGGGCCTTTTTAAAAAGTACCTTCGGGAGTGACAACCCTTAAGTGGCGCATTCAGTAGATTAGTGGGAGAGTCTACAGAAGATCCTCGTCGTTTTCAAACGTTTACCCGCTACCGAACCCAAATCCAGGGAAAACTGCAGCTATTTAACCCACGGATTCCAGGCAAATTGGCACAGAAACATATTTATGAAGAAAGCTGAAAAGAAACTTAAAGAAGAAAAGAAACTTGTACCTAAAAGGAATGCATCCAAGCATCATCCTATTACTGTAAGCAAATTTCATCTTATTTCTAATTCTAATATCAATTCACAAGTATCATCCTTTAGAATAAGCGATTCTCTTTCAACAATTTTTGAATCTAATATAGAATCTAGTGAAAATATTAAACCAGATTTACATTTAGTTGATAATAATCATATTTTTAAGTCCACAAATTTGTTTGAAATACCTTCTATAATTATTACACCAGCATCCATTTCAAATAATTCTAATATGGCACCCATTTTTGATGTTAATAAAGACCTTTCTATCGTACCAGAGTACGACGGCAATCCAAATGAACTCCACAATTTTATTGATGTTATTTCCATGCTTCTAAACCATTTCTGGGATCATACAAATCCCGAAAATTTTCAAAATCATATGCTTACCCGGGGAATTATGAACAAAATTAAAGGAAGAGCCAGAGAAATTATTTCTGTATACGGCTGTAAAGACTGGCCGTCAATAAAATCAATTTTTGTCCAAAATTTTGCAGACCAACGTAACGAAAACTCATTAACTAGAGATTTAGTCAACCTTCGGCAAGCTCCAAACGAAAACCCCCATCAATTTCATGAAAAAGTTATGAGTCTTTTAAATACCATTTCAAATCATATTGAATTACACACGGAAAACGAGGAAGTTAAAAGAAGTAAAAAAGAATTTTTCCAACAACAAGCTCTAACCACATTTTTGGCAGGCCTAAGAGAACCCCTAGGATCAACAATTCGATCCATGAGACCACCCAATCTCGCTCTTGCTATCCAATATATTCAGGAAGAAAATAACATTAGATATCTTCAAAAAATTCATAATTATTCCTTGCCATCTTCTAATAAACCATCTGCGACTTCACAAACACAGAGATCCAATTTAACTCATTCACCTGCTCCTACACGATGGCAGCCTGAGGTGCCTAAGCCCCAATGGCCACAGCCATTCTTTAGACCAAATCAAATTCCTGTGCAACAACAATCATTCAATAATAGCCCAAGAGGGACATTTCAACCCCCTAGATTCCAACAAAATCATCAACTCACTGCACAAAATTCTAGGGCTAATCAACCCAATTTTCATAAACCAGTTCCATCTCAATCATATAAGCCAACACCTATGAGCGTATCTACACGCCAAACCGGCTTTAATAGACCTCAATCTCAAAGAAACTTCCGCTTTCAACAAACAGCCAGCCCCCGATTCACCGTAGAAGAACTCTTTAATATCGAACAAGAGGAAAATAATTACGATGAAGGTATAGACAATGACACATACCCAGATTACACTTATTATGAGCAAGAAAGCCAAGAATACGAGGAAGATGTAAATTTTCAAACGTTTCAAGACGAAAAAGAAGAAACGTAGTAGAATTGCATTCCTATGCCGACAAAAGAGAGCTTCCTTACATTAAAATTCAAAATCCCCCTCTTAAACTTCTTATTGATACAGGAGCCACTAAATCTTTCCTTAATCCTGATATATTCAATAAATTCTACAAGAATAATATTAAATATGAACCATTTATCGTTACATCAATTTTTCAAAATCATTCACAGGATTATTGTGTAGAAATCCCAATTTTTCCCGAATTTAACTCCGATATTAACCTAAAATTTTATCTTTTCAAATTTCACAAGACATTTGACGGTCTTATCGGCCTCGATAATCTTAAACTTCTAAAAGCAAATCTCGATTTTACCCAAGCTACTCTTACTACAGAGCATTCTATCCTTCCTATTAATTACTACGTCACAAACAAAGCCCAATTCTATACAGTCCAGCTAGAGCCCCAATCAATTACCCAAGTCCGCTTGGCAGTAAAGGAAACATCAGGTACAATCGTCATCCCAAGACAAGAAGTCGAAGGTGCCATCCTAAGAGAAACTCTCACCATTGCCTGTAATCAACTCGCCTGGACCAAGCTAGTCAATAACACCGATGAATACATCCAAGTAGCATTAACTGATCCCATCAAAAGTCAACCCATAAATCTCGAGGAATATCATATATATACGTCAGATATCATACCTACCGAAGACAGTAATCTAAAAGATGTCGATCCTCTCCTTAGAACCGATCATCTTAATACCGAAGAAGAATCTCACCTAAGACGACTGTGCAGGAAGTTTGCAGAGATATTTCATCATCCAGACGATCCTTTAACATTTACTAACCAAATAAAGCACCATATACGAACCAAAGACGAAGTTCCAGTTTATACCAAGTCATATCGGTATCCACACATCCATAAAGAAGAAGTACGTAAGCAGATCACTTCGATGCTTGATCAAGGAATTATCAGACCGAGTCAATCACCCTGGTCATCTCCAATCTGGGTCATTCCAAAGAAACCAGATGCCTCAGGAAAAATTAAATGGAGAATAGTTGTCGACTACCGGAAGGTGAACGAGAAAACCATCGATGAC
Organism: Diabrotica undecimpunctata; assembly: GCF_040954645.1. Classification (NCBI taxonomy): domain Eukaryota; kingdom Metazoa; phylum Arthropoda; class Insecta; order Coleoptera; family Chrysomelidae; genus Diabrotica; species Diabrotica undecimpunctata. The sequence continues at coordinate 89,892,044 of NC_092804.1, forward strand.
CGATATCCAATTCCAAATATAACAGACATTCTGGACAAACTAGGACGCTACCAATACTTCTCAACCCTAGATTTAGCCAGCGGATTCCATTAAATTGAAATGACCGAAGAAGATATCCAGCATTTAACGTTGAAAATGGCCACTATGAATACATGAGAATGCCTTTCGGACTCAAAAATGCACCCTCAACATTCCAGAAAGTAATGGAGAACGTACTAAAAGGACTAATAGGAGAAATATGTCTGGTCTACATGGACGACATTATTGTATTTTCAACCTCTCTTCAAGAACATATGGTAAATCTTAAAAAAAAATTTGAAAGATTAAGAGAAACAAGATTTAAGATACAAGTTGACAATTGTGAATTCCTTAAGAAAGAAGTCGATTTTCTAGGTCACGTCGTAACCTGCGAGGGAATTAAACCAAACCCGACCAAGATTAAAGCCATCATAGACTATCCTGTACCAAAAACAACAAAAGAAATTCGAGGATTTTAGGATTACTTGGTTACTATAGAAAATTCATAAAGGACTTTGCCAAAATTACAAAACCACTTACCATATGTCTTAAAAAGGATGCAAACATTTAACACACCGAAGAATTCTTAAACTGTATCAAAACCTGTAAAAGCTTATTGATTAATGAACCACTTCTGCAATATCCAGACTTCACTAACTTTAACCTCACGACTGATGCAAGCAACTTCGCTATAGGAGCCATACTATCACAAGGTCCAATAGGAAATGATAAACCTATCGCCTATGCATCCAGAACTTTAAATGAAACAGAACTGAAATATTCGACTATCGAAAAGGAGATGTTAGCAATTGTGTGGGCTACTAAATACTTCCGCCCATACCTTTTCGGACGAAAATTCAAAATTTTATCTGACCATCGACCTCTACAATGGCTATTTTCACTTAAAGATCCAAACTCAAAGCTTGTCAGATGGAAATTAAAGCTGGAGGAATTTGATTACGAAGTAATATATAAAAAAAGGCAAATTCAACACCAATGCAGATGCTTTATCCCGTGTCGAAATTCACACGAAAGAATTAAACAGTGTAGACGAGAATATGGAAGAAATAATGAAACTCCTCTCAAAAGATGACGATGATATCTCCATGATTAACCACCCCAGTTCCTTATCCGATCTGGAAGAATTTCTAACCGACCCAGCCGAAGAGTCTCAAAAAACTTTGAATCCGTCAACCCCTTTAGGCGACTTAGATAAAATCATCCAAAAAAATCAAACTGCAACGTTAAACCCGAAGAAATAAAGATAATAGACGAAATCCTACATGAAGACAGCAAATAGCAAAAATCTAAAGCTCAGCCATCAAACTCCCAATACTTACAAGAAGATAACGATACAGATGTAACCAAACATTCCACGGCAGAAAATCCAATAATGGGAATTCCAATTAGCGAGAAACCACTAAATTGTTACAATAATCAAATAATTCTCAAGATAGTAAACTATAGCCCGGCGAAACCAATCATAGAGCAGTGTTTTGTAACAAAGAAGAGAATGTATGTCCAATTGGGAAAAAATGATCTTCACAACGACATTTTCCAGTTTTTCAAGAACTATATAGATCCGAAAAAGAAGTACGCCATTCTGTTTGAGAATGATGAACTCTACAAATCCCTATGCAATATTCTACGAGACACTTTTAAAAATTCCGCATTCGATCTTGTCAAATGCAACAGCCTCCTAGAAGATATAAACAGCACAGAGAGACAGAAAGGAATTATAGAGAACTACCATCAAGGGAACACTAACCACAGAGGAATTAACGAAACCGAAGCTCAAATAAGAAAACGCTACTACTGGCCTACGCTAAAGAAAGACATCGAAGAAGTTATCAACCTTTGTGATACGTGCCAAGCTAACAAGTATGACAGAAATCCAATTAAGCCGAAATTTATGGTAACCCCAACTTTAACAAAACCGTTAGAAATCATTCATATGGACACATTCCAAGCTAACGGACAAAAATTCCTTACAATAATTGATGCATTCTCGAAGTATGGCCAAGCATATCCCATAGAAGGATCCAACGCAATAAATGTCCTTAATGCCTTCATGTTATTTATAACCCACCATGGACTCCCACACATGATAATCGCAGATAGTGGAACTGAATTCAAAAACGGCCTTGTTCAGGAATTTGTCGATACACACAAAATTTCGATTCACTACACAACACCAGATAATCCACAATCGAACGGAATGATAGAACGTTTTCACTCTACAATTTTGACACACCTAAGAATACTTAGAGAAAAAAGGAAGACTCTGGGTATTAAAGAACATATGTTGTATGCTATTTTAGGATACAACAATTCCATTCATTCATCAACTAAACAAAAGCCAATCGAAATTCTAAATGGCCATATCGATCCTCAGGATCCATTTGACATCGATATTAACAGAACTCTAATAAATAACTATACACAGAGCCACAGATTAAAGACAAAAGAAATCTACAGTGAAATAAACAAAAAGCTACAAGAAACCAAACAGAAAAATATTGAAAAAATAAATCAAAAAAGACAAACACCAATAACTTATAAACCCAGCACAAAAGTTTACACTAGAAAAACAGTAAAAAGAAACAAACTTCTTCCGAGATTTTCTTCCCGCATTGTGAAAAATAATAATCCCGTAACAATAGACACTCAAGATACGTCAATACACAAAAAGAACATCAAACACCAGCCAAAGACTAACGCTAAAACTGCTTTACAGATGTACCTTAGTAGCAGCCCAACAAGTTCAAATTCAAAACCTGAAGGACAATCCAGGTATCCTCCCAGTTAAACTTGGACAAGCGAGGATACAGACCAGCACTCATGACTTCATCCACTATTTCCATCTAGAACCCATCGCAGAAGAGATTGAATCCATAGAATATCAGTATATCACCACTAACAGAGCAATAGAAAATGGACTTAGTCAACCATATTTTGACAGCCTACAAAACTTTGATAAAACTGTACAGTACCTCCTCCAAACAGCAAAAGAGAAACTAGACACAATATATCCAAAATCCAGAAGCAAAATAGGACTTATAAACGGATTGGGAAGTGTAATAAAATCTATTTCTGGTAATCTAGATCAAGAAGATGCTGAAAGATACAACGCTGCCATTAAATCACTTGAAAATAACCAACAGAACATTATTACCAACATCAATAGCCAACTCAGTCTCAATAAAAGAATAATGACAAATTTTAACCAAACAATTTCATTACTTACACACAACCAAGAAATCATAGCTGAAGAGACAAGCAAAATTAGCTTAGAGATGAACCAATTCGTTTTCGATTTTAATGATTATATGCAAGTTCGAAATATCCTAGACCAGATAAATCTAAATTTACAAACAATTATACAAATACTGGATGATCTACAAACAGCAATTACATTTGCAAGAATCAAAACTTTACACAACGGTCTCATTAAACCTGAAGAAATAAAATGGACCGTGCAAAAGATGCTTGAACACCACCCTGCATCACAGATTCCCTATATTCAAGAAGAAGACTTAACCAAATACTATGAAATCATAGACATTAATGGTTACTACACGAATCACACCCTTGTTTTCATTTTACATTTTCCTATTCTTCATTCCAAGTCGTTCACATACTTCCATTTATACTCCCTTCCAACTAATAATCACACAATAATCATTCCACCTGGTCCATACCTAGTCCACAACTCAGACCTTTTTCAATATATGGATGTACCATGCAAAAGAAGCGAATCCAAATCATTCATCTGTCCTGAGAAATTTCCACAAGAGAATGACCAGACTAATGACTGCATCATCCAAATTCTCCAGTTAATCAATGATGCTGCAAAATGCCAAAGTGTTCCCGTCACTGTCACTACAACGATCCTTCAAAAAGTATCCGATGCACACTACATTGCAGTTTTTCCAAAGGCTACGAAAGTATCTACCCATTGCACCACCACTGAAATAGAAGTACTCGAAGAGACCTATCTAATTGAGTTACCGCCAGGATGTGAACTACGAACCAATAATGAAGTTTACATGAATTCCAAAACAACAATTAAAGAAGAACCACTAACATTACCAAAAGTCAAGACCACCACTATTCTGAAGAACCACCCAATAGTCAAACCCCTAAAATTGGACAGAATTCCTTTAGACGAACTACACAAGTTATCACAGGAAGAAGAAAGGTCCATCCTTCCAACACAAATGGACCACAGCTACGTATGGACACCACCGATATATATCCTGGTAGCAATCCTTTTAATTTTTGGGTTTTCGCAAGCTACGCAAACTGAAAAAAGAAAAAGATGAGCAGAATCCAACCACAGCAGAAGACATCCCTGACCAAAGCCAAGAGTCCCCAGAAACAGTTCACAGAGTTTTGTTTATCCCTCACAAAACTTCCCCAGGGGATGGAGAAATTACGATACATTAACCCCGATTGTCAGCAGTATTGCAGTTCAATAGCCCAGCCGATCAGCAGTTTCGACACACATTGCAGACAGGTCGTCATCAATTAATTTCATATAAATACTGTAAATTTTTATTCTAAAACCAGTTGTAATTATATTAAATAAATTGCTGTTACTCTGTTAGTTGTACCTTTAAAAGGGTCTTTTTAAAAAGTACCTTCGGGAGTGACAACCCTTAAGTAGTATTACGAAAACATTCTTTTCATATTCCATCTTAACAGTAAATTCAAACATCATTTACTATATCACTCCTCAACAATAAATTTTATAATACCATCTTCCTACAGATGTCTTTTTTCACTATTTCCTAGGTCCCAAATGTTTTATAACATACAGGACCTGTTGTTAAAATCTTAACAAATACCTTAAATCTACTTAATAATAATAAAATTTAGACACATGTATAGTTGGTTGCCTATTGTTACCTACAAAATTTCATGTACTCCAGTTTACCTAAATTAATTTATAAAACAAAATGTTTCAATATTTTTCAACATAAATATAGGACAAATTCACATTAAAGACTACAACATTGATGGTTGATACTGTTATATTATTACAATTGTAATTTTTCAATTTTAAATAATGCTGGCTTCTGTCATTTTAGACAACTACCGTAAGTTGCACTGACTGATTTTTTCCGACATATGTCCTAACATGTCAATATTGTCATTTTTATCAGTTGTTATCAACAGGTCCTTGAAGACACTTTGTCTCAGAACCAAGTAACCGATGTAGAGCCATACGTTGCCATGTTACCAATTCCAACGGTAACTTAAACATCCTAATTTTTAATATTATATAATGTAACATATTTGTAAATTCATAACATTTAAAGGGTTTTCACCCATATATTTTAGTGGCTCATAGCATGTGCACTTTGTAAGTATTAACCACATTTTGCATAACCTTAGTCAACATTTTAAACCTTACGTTCTTTTTAAGTAAAGTGGTTAATTAATTTCAGGTTACACTGATGATGGAATTTACATTCCAAAAACGTTTTGTATTTGTGATATAGCTTGTTTGGGTATTTTATTTATACCTACTACTAAAAATTTTGAAATAAAAATTTTTTCAAAGAAATTAAGACAAGTATTAAAATAGCACGTGCATCACACGGGAAACCTTACTTTATAGAGTTTTTGAGGAAAAGATTATGAGAAACATGATTCAAGAATGCCCATAAACTTATTAAACTGAAAATCTATAGAGGTATGACTGCCAGAAACAAACCCCCAGTCTATCCCAGGCAGCCAATATTCAATAATACATTCCATTCGATAATCGATTCTATTCTATCGATTAGAGTCGATAATCGATTCGATATTTGATTCGATTCGGTATTTGATTCGATTAGATAATCGATTCGATAATTTCTTCAATCGAGAGTACACTTCCCGTCATATAAAACTGGTACACTTTTTTTCCCAATGTAAACCTGGGTTCAGACTGGATACAGTGGTTTGTGAATTAATTCGCTGTTGCCATCACAGATAACGGCATTGCACTAAATCTAATTAAAAAAAAAATAAAGTTATTATTAGATAGGTATTATTTTTATCGTTAACACTAAAAAACCGTATTTAATAAATTTAATAACCAGAGATAGGGTTCAGCTAATATCCAAAATATTTGAAGGATCTTTAAACCTAGATTATTGGCACAGGGAACATTGGAACGCATCTACTGTATCTAATTTTTTAGTTCAATTACCTAGCGAACACGAACTGTATTTTGTATCAATAAGTTTAGTCACAGGCCAACTACCAAAATTAATTTATTATTTATTAAATGAACGATAACATTAACAAAAACTAACATTATACTTTATCCTACGTAGATTATAAAGTGACAGATCCAATACCTCACTGTAATGTTTTATTATAATAATTTAAAGTTATGTCTAGATTGATTTTATCTATCACTATATTTGAATTGAAATATTTTCATAAATTATAATAAAACACAAATCAAGGTATGAGTACTTAATTGAGATAATGAAAAATTACAAAATTAATATGAGAATTTTTTAGGATGCATGTTTAAACAAATTTAATGTGACTGACTGATCGAGAATGCTCGATGTTTTAGTTTTTAGAATACTCAAAACTGGCGGTCTGTCACACAGTCCTGCTTTTAGCTGATTTCATATAATATTTTCGTTGAACTGGCAACAATGCCCTAGAAATTAGAATGACACATGTGACAAGATCAACTTACACAACTTGAAAAACATGAGTTTCGGTAATAAGAGTTGTACCAGTTTTTTATGACGCGAACGGTACGTATTCGAGCAATGAGAGTACATGTAAATTTTCAGGTGAGTATAACAGACAACATAAAACTGGCAACAACTTACAAATAATAAATGTTTTTAAAAAACTGTATATATTATCAATTTGCCATTATCTTTCTTTAAGAAACGTAGTTTTTTAATAGTAGAACCATCCTTTGTCATTACTTCTATTTAGGAAAACTGAATGTTTCTTTATCGTTAAACAATTCTCACAGCCACCACAAAAACAAGTAACTTAACAAATAAACTTGAATGTTTTAACAGAAACTGATTGCTTATGGCAAGATAAGTCGATATGTAAAAATTTAATTTATTCGAATAAACATGCGTAGGTGTTTACCTTTGTTGTCACTGTACACCCCGATTTTAATTTAATTCAATAGATAGGTATTACATGTGGTGGAGATGGTGTTATTATTCATTTAGGCATGCTGTCAACATGTAACACAAATTTCTATTATAGACTGCTATAAAACACGTTTTATTGTCGGTCTATTTATAAATTGGATGTAGTGAAAATATTATATGTTTTATTTTAGGAGAAGAATACCCAGTTCGAAATTCCTATTCAAATTCCAATTCAGAAACAGCCTTGCCAACAATAAAGAGGATAGTCAAATTATGTTATCTTTCCATATATACCAAATAACAGCGCAACATAAATAAACAAACTTTGTCACAGTTTTGTCAATTTAATGAATAAACACAATTACACATATTACACAAGTATATTTGTTATGAAACTCTTACTTTGTGGTTATGGAACACCCCGTTATAAACGGCAAATAAAAATGTATTTCACAAGTGTTATTTTTTATTTCCGGATTTTATAAGTTTTTAGCTCATAATTTAATCTTATTTCTTAATAAAATCAAATACAAATACTCCCAAAATAGGAATAACGTGAAAAATATAATAAATGAAAAACTTTAAATTTACAAACTTTAAATTTATTTTAAACTAAACTTCTTTTATCATTTTTCTTGCCAATTTAATAAATTCCTTCGGGTGACAAAAAATTCCTGTTTGTTTTTTTGTATCTAGTGAGCGCCTTCGTGAAAAGACGTTTGCTGTTCTTCTGTGCTCCTTCTTCCGTCGCTCTGTCTTTCGTCCTATTCCTACGTCTTCTATTTGTGTGTTGTAGATCTCTCTTCTATTTTCTCTTGGTCTGTTGGACCCGTACCGATTTCCACGATTTTCCTGTTCATTTCGTCTACTATTATTTCTGTTTTCTTGATAATATGTGTGAGTGTTATTTCTATTTTGGTTTTCTCGTTATCTGCCCTCGTTCCATTGATTTCTTTGTTCAAATTTCCTCTTCCGTTGTCATTTTCGTTTTCCCTTCTGGGAATAAATTCTCTTTTTGTGGAAGCTCTCCTAAAGTTTTGTCCTCTATCTCTATAGTCTTGATTTTCGCGTTGTCTATAATTTTTTTGCGATCTTCTTATTTTTCTTTCTCTCAGTTTTGCTTCTCGTATTTGTAGGAATTGGCATAAACTGTCGATATCTTTGTAGTTTTGTAAAGTTATGTGATCTTCTAGGGTATCTTTAAAATATCTGGCTATCAGTTCTACCAGCTGGTCGGAAGAATAATTGTATTGCAGGTGTTTTGCATTGTTGTATAATTGTAGTACGTATGTTTTTTCTGAAATACTCATTCTATCATGGTATCTCCCATTTTGTTTGTTTCTCCTAACTCTCCCAACTCTTTGTTTATTTCTAGCTGTTGTATTTTCCCCCCGAAATAACTCAAAAACTTTTGTTCGAATTTATGCCAGTTGTCAAATCCTTCTTCTTTGCTGTCAAACCATAAACTCGCCTCATCTTTAAGATGGTTCCTTACCGTTTCTTTTGCTGTTTCGAAATTACCTATGCATTGAATTTTCTTTTTTAAATCATTTATGAATATTACTGGGTGTAACATGTTTACGTACCCGCCAAATTGTATTTTTATATCACCGGAACTTTGGATGAGTATTTGTCTCTTTTCTCCCGTCTCTCGTTCTGGTCTGATATCATCAGTAGATATAGTATACAGATCTGAGCTCATCCCCTAAATCGCAACCCCCGGTCGTAAGTGCCAAACGGCTTAACGTAGGATGACGTAAGAGGGCTCGTTGGAAAGGGGATGAAAAATGGGGTTGAACGCAGTATGTGTCGTGCGCGTCGGAGCATGCTGAAAGGGCATTATTAGGTATCTTCGTTTCTATTGGTCCGATCGTGACGTACGAGGGCTCGTTGGAAAGGGGATGAACAATGGGGTTGAACGCAGTATGTGCCGTGCGCATCGGGGCATGCTGAAAGGGCATTATTAGGTATCTTCGTTTCTATTGGTCCGATCGTGACGTACGAGGGCTCGTTGGAACGGGGAGGAGACGGGGAGACAAAAAACAAAAAAGGTGGCATTGTCAAATGGGCGCTAGCACGAATCTTCGTGGCTATTGGCCTTGACGTATGGGGTATCAAATGAAAGCGTTGGTGACACAGAAGCCATGTCAACGTTCAAACATTCTTCTTTTCAGTACAGTGCCTAAGAGAACGTCGACGTAGGACGTGACATTCGACACAGAACGTAAAATGTCGCGTGACATTCGACGCAGAACGTGAAATGTCACGCGAAATGACGTGACATTCGATGCAGAACGTGACATTCGACGCAGGACGTGACATTCGACGTAGAACGTGAAATGACGTGACATTGGATGCAGAACGTGACATTTATGTTACATTCGACGCAGGACGTGACATTTATGTGACATTCGACGCAGAACGTGACATCTATGTGACAACGCAAGACGTCGCTTGACATAAAACGTGACATTCTACATAGGACATATTCAGTAGTAATATGAACCCCATCGAGTATATACATAGAGTAATAGAATTTCAAACAAAACTTGATCAGTTAAAGAAAGACATTTAATCATATAAGGATATAAAACAAATTAAAAGACAATTAGATAGCTTGCATTTTGACAACAACAACACGTGGAAACCCGAAGAGTTGAATCTACAGCAGCAGCAGCAAGACACCTGGGCCCGTAGAAAACTGCCACCAGCTACATATCCATTAAGACGTATTTAACCAACACCATGTTTGTCAGCAACAACACCATGGGTGCCAGCAGCAACAACACCAGCGAGTATATGAAAAGTGAAATAGACAATGTCTTTGCAATATCCTGTGTAATATAAGCATCTGTATTTATCTTAATTTTAAAAATTATTTTTGAAATTGTAAAGAGAAAATTCTTCATGTAATATAAGACTCGATCAATAAAGATGTTTTAAATAAAAAACAAGCGTTTAATCTCCAATATATTTATTTATACATATAAAAAAATTACAATGGTATTATGGTATAGGTAAACCAGTGACGTAGACGATCCATAGTTCTTTCGGTGCATGAAAATAATCCAGTGGCATGGTATGGGTTTGGAGTAGGACCAACGTTTCCAGTAGCACGAGGCGTACCATCAAATTTGCAAACATCAATAATAAGCGGAAAAACTCCAATCGATCGATCGTTTCCGATCCAAATATTCTGCTTTTTGTTCCCCTCGAACGTATATACAGTCAGCTGCATACAACAACTTGGTTTCTAGTATTTCATATATTTTGGATAGTTCAACTTCCCCATCAGAGTATCGAATTTCAAGCAGGTTTTTCTCTACGTATGATACAGTCTTCTTATCCTCGTTACTTAGTGCATTGAATGGTTTCTGTGGCAGAAATACGTAATGGCTTCGTTTCATGCCAATTTCAATGGTAAGTTCTTTGGGAACAAACCACCCGGCCACAACGAATCCCTGAATATCTACGAATGCTACTCTCATGATGACTGCTCGTGTACTACTGACACTTTATGCATCTAATTTAGACTTTTTACAATTTCGGTGAGAGGGAAGTACTCCATTACGCAATCATGAATTATAATGCAGTAGACTTTGGTATTTTCAGGAAAACCATTATTCGCTTCAATATCGAGTTTTATGTCAACAGGGGATGCTTTCATGCTTTCTTCTTGTTTCGAACAATCGATGACGAACAATGCGTGATTCTTGAAAGCTGAGAAATCGAGCAGTGGCCGCTTTTGTTGGGAATATATGTAGCTAGGATAGAATTCAGTATAATTGAAATAAGCCTCATTGTAGTCAGTTTTGCTAAAATCCAACTGCATTCTCTCGTTCGGCCAATATTCTCCATTTAAAGATAATCTGATACTTTGGATATCGACATTGTCAAATAAGGTGGGATCAGCTGAATTCTTGTCACGTTTGTTGGTTTGAAAGAAAACAATGACATAACGTGGTCTTTCAACTGATGTGCTAGTTTTAACGGCCCAAACTTCACGTCTAGCTCCTTTGGTAATGGCAGGTAATTCATGTAATTCCCACTTTCTAAATGGAATAACTATAGGTTGATCTTGTTGAATGGATTTCATAAGTTCCAATTTAATATCATCATTGGGAAATATATGCTTGACTCTGAGCTCAATATTAGTGATGTTAATCTTAACAGTTGTAACATGACCTTGAGTTTTTTCTTTGACAATTATGCAATCGTTGTCGTTTCGAGCTCGAACTAGTATTATTGTTTGACAGCCACACGTAATCATTGGATAATCATTGAAAATGTTGAATATATGCTTGAGAGGTATCTGTATGTTGAATGAATGATCTGCAGCATGTAGAATGGGATCCTTAGGGTAATTCCAGCCTGCCATAACCATATAATTGGAATCTTCTTGAGTGTAACATGTCATGGCACGTACAGCACTTACGATACCAGGATCCCGCACTGTTTCCATCTCCCATGCGCTTTCGCTGTACGTACACGAATCGAAAAGAAAAGCACCCACATTATTTGCTAGTTTGACTTCGCCAGTTCCGTTTATTGCGAGCGAGCCTTTAATGCATAACAAGGTTTCGCTCATTGCAAAGAACGAATCGACTTGATTAATGCTAAATTTTACAATATCATTGCTGTTGAATGATTTGATGAATGGTGCATATGTTCGATATTCAGCCTTTCGAATCGACTCATCAAATACCGGCTTACGATAAATGTCAAATATTGGAGGCATTATGGTGCTTTTTGAACGTGTTCGTTTTCCATACATTGTAGTCTTTTTTCAGTTTAAAACCAAGCGTTTGTAAAAACAATTTGTTTGCGAACGTAAGATGTTGCCGCTTAGACGGTTGCTCAACTAATGGCGTTTTTTGAGCAATAGATTGTCCTATTATTAGTCCCATCTGCTTCTTGATCTAAGTTCCAACACCAAGGTGCTATCTTCTCCTCTAAAGTTCACAGGTTGCGTATCCAGGATTTCATTGTATGACAAATTCGTAGATCGTGTGAGTCTGTTACCATCAAAGGCTCCGGTACTAATGTTGCATTCAAAGCGTATGCTAGATACTTTAATAATCCTAACAGGAAGATCTGAAGAATGTGTCTGTCCAGGATTTAATAGTGCAGGAGAAAACCCCAATATCGTACCAAGACTATCATGCTGCTTAAATGAAATTCTATATTTGCTGAAAATTTGACACTGCAACGTATTGTGGTTGGGTTTTAGACTAAATATCGTGTCCGGCGCATTGTCAGCACCCAATTTCTGTTGTTTGTATTCCTCGATATCGACAATTTCATAACATCCATCGGGGATATCAACATGTTGCAATCGGTTATTGTCATCGTAGTAATAAAACTTGCAATTTTCAATGTTTGGTATACTGTTGTAGGAATGGAAAAATCGAAGGGCTATCTCATAATCTTTTTTCGGATCCAATACGATCGGTGTGGGAGGTTGAAACGAGAATATGTAATTGGTGCTATTTACTCTCAACAACTGCGACATGATGACTGATTCAAGTCAATAAAGTACTAGGTATATATTGGAAAAACAACAACAATTTTTATTTACATATTTTTATTTGTTCTAAAGCTACACAAATGACATGATGCTTGAGAATCAGGTGGTCCATCCCAGTGAGTCCTCCAATCGGGTCTGTTGTAATGTACGAAGCAGGGAAGTAGTATCTTTAGGTTAAATTCTCCTCGATATTCTTCAGGCAATTTATGCCATATTTTTAACAATTCTGAAGGTCGTACAGTTCGTATAATATAATCTAGTGGTATTAGTTTTAGTTCTTCTTCACTGAATTCTTCAAAACATTTTTTGAGAAACATATGAGCCATAAGCAGTTCCATGCCTTTATCCATTATATAAAAACTTTAAGCATAAATGCCCACAAATGATTTGATTGTAGGTTTGATACTGATGGTTATTATAGGAAATTTTGGTATGTGTACCTAGATATTTAACAAGTTCTTTGGTCGGCTTCAAATTACCAAATGAATCGAAATACTCTACGTTGTTGTTTATCTTTCTGTATGCTACCCAATGTGTTCCGTTATGTGTGGACACATCCAAGTTTACTACTGCACATTCTCGTTGTCGAGGACCGTCTCTAGGCAGAGCGTCATTCATGAAAACTCCTCGAAAATGTGGTATTTTTAGTATTTTGGCATAATGTGCAATCTCCACATCATGTAGCGGACGATTGGGTAGCTTTATTGGAAGTTTTTTTTTTCAAATACAAGCCGAATCCACCTTTCGGTTTCTTACGTAGGTACAAACCCGACCCGATGTGTTCCATTGCCCTGTTATGGCGTATATCCTCCTCCAATTTCTTTTGGGCATTCTTTGCGTCGACTACTGTCTTCGCCACTCCTGCTGCACCCCCGCTAAAGCCCCCATAGCGGAAAGGCCCGCAAATAGAGGTATGAGGGGTAGAAAACCTCCCGATTTTAGTGGTAGCACTCGTGGAACATCAACTTCTTTACGACCACCAAGTCTTTTGATTATGGATTTTGCTATTCGTACAGCCGTCAAAGCAGTATCTGTTAACGATGCTCCTCTTTTCATGGACTTTGCAATTTTCGAGACAACATCTCGATTGAAAGAGTAACGTCCACGACGACGAGAGCATCCCATCCCCAACTTTCTTTTCGTTTTCATTCCGCCAGTTACAATTAAAGCAGCACTTTTTTCACCAATGCTAGCGTGTTTCGACTTGAAGCGCTCCCAAGCTCTATCTTCCAATTCTTTATCGGCCTTGTGGCGTTCTTCAAGAGATGAATGCTGCGAATAAGCGATATCGTGTCGCCTTCAAGCTGCGTCTAATGGATTAATTCCTGGATCTCCACGTGCAAGACGTTTTTTTAGATTTGTTCCAGGCCCACAATACTGATAACCAGGAATATGTAGTTCAACTGGAAGTTTATTAATTAGAGAGTTCACGAGACCTCCTCCTTCAACGACCAACATTGGACTGATGTCATGCAAGTGGTGACATCTACAATATATATTACCGTACTTATGAACTACACTTGCCACACGATGAAGGTCGTTCAGCAGGAGCAGACGTTACCAATTGATAATTTGGATATTGTCCAGAAAACAACCAACAGTAAACATGGTAAATTGCTACCGAATTCATTCAGAGCAATTATTTGCGGTCCAAGTGGGTGCGGCAAAACGAATGTAATGTTGTCTCTTCTATTCAATCCGAATGGCGCCAAGTTTAAAAATGTCTATGTTTATTCGAAATCCCTCTTTCAACCGAAATACCAACTACTACAAGATGTAATAGCGTAAGTTAAAGGTGTAGGATACCATTTAAAGACAACGAAGAAATTATTAGTCCCAGCGAAGCTAAACCCCATTCTGTGTTTTTATTTGACGATGTTGCATGTGATGGTCAGCAAAAGATTCGCGAGTATTATTCCATGGGTAGGCATAAAGATATCGATGCCGCTTATTTATGCCAAACATATTCAAAAATACCGAAGCAGTTAATTAGAGACAACTGTAACCTGATTGTACTATTCAAGCAAGACGAGATAAATTTGCAACATATATTTGATGAACACATATCGCCAGACATGTCATTTGATGAATTTAAAAAAAATTGTTCTGAATGTTGGTGTGATAGGTATGGTACTCTGGTAATTATAAAAGATTTTGCTCTCAATAATGGCCGATATCGCAAAGGATTTGATAAATATATAAAATTGTAAGATAATTGTTTAGTCGTTGACAAAATGTCAGATGATACGGTTGCCATTGCCCTTCGCAAGAAGAAAGTCGCCGAATTGGCTAGATCAATTCGCAAAAAATATTTGGCATTGAAATTAGGCCGAACAGAACAAGATGAGTCCCTAAATAAACTGTTTAAACCACTCTCGAAACCTCTCAAGGATATTGCACAATCATCAAAAACGTTACATCATACTATCACTAACAAGTTTGATCAAGTTAAGAAAGAAGAAGTGAAAAAGGAGGAGAATGGTGGTGATGATGATGATGTATTTCTTGATGCACCCGATCTAGCGATACCTGATGAAAACATTGTTCAAGAACCAATCGAGATTCCGATTGATGCCACAGACAAATATATCGATCAATATCCTCCAATAAGTTCACCTAGAAAGAATGCCAGATAATCGAGCTGTAAAAGTAGTCCAGAGATGGAAGCCCCAAGAAAACAGAACAAGAGGAAGGCCCCGTAAAAGATGGATAGACGACGTAGAGAGGGATCTTAAAACCATGAACATCAGGCAGTGGCGAAGGAAAGTATCCGACAGGGCAGAATGGAAGAACATTGTTAAGCAGGCCAAGACTCACAAAGGGTTGTAGCGCCATTAGAAGAAGAAGAAGATCCTCCAATAAGTTATAAGTACATAAAAGAATATTTGATAAAAGACGATAAAATTGATAAAAACTATGGTCCATTTTATGAATCTATTAGTGGTTGGATATTGGGAAAACGTCGAATAAACTTTGACAAACGCAATGGAGACATAATAATAATTCGGGAACGTGATTTAGAAGAACGTAGGTTAGGTGGTACGCCAGGTCTGTATCAACTTTTATTTTATGCCAACCCCGAACAGTATAATGATGAGGATTTACAAAAGTATAAAACACTGTTGAAAAACACAGAGATTCATCTGGATACCTTAGGACGTCTTAAAGGTTCCAGCGGAGAAAAATACCATTCTATTATTAAACCTCTATTCAGGCCATCTGATGCAGCAATGAAAAAGCATGCAACTCGATCAAAAAAAGAACTCGAACACAGAACGAAAACAACAACAAAACGATCATCGTCATCTACGACCAAAGGAACGGGATTGGATGACTCTCGTTTAACATAAAACACTGCACCCATGGAGTATATTTATTGGGATGATCCAAATGAGTTAGCTGAACGTCTTAAACTATTGGTGGCTTCGAAAGACGCCGGCAACACATCTCTCGACAACGAAATCGTAGCCATCATCAATGAACTAAAAGAAGCTAATATAATAGAGTAACTGGACATGACAACATCATTTCCACTATGAGTGTCGATAAATTCGGTCATCACTCTCGTTATAGTAGTAGTAACGCCCAAAAGGTGGCACGAGTTACTTTTCCACATACGTCTGAAGGAAATATTAATGCCGAAAATGTGAAAATTTGCAATGTCAAGGATCCATCAGACACTGGCGATGCTGCAACGAAAAAATACGTTGATGAACAAATCAATCAATGAGTTACGTAACCTGCACTATCCATTAATTCAAACACATGGTGTGATATTGCAACAAAAAACTAATGACATACAGGATTTAGCAATCGGACTAAACGATGTGAGAAAGGAGCTTCATAAAACTACAGTTCCACTTCTCGAGCAAAAATTGAAGCAAAAAACTAATGGCATACAGGATTTAGCAATCGGATTAAACGATGTGAGAAAGGAGCTTCATAAAACTACAGTTCCACTTCTCGAGCAAAAGTTACAAAAAATAATCAAAGATGGTCAGGATACACTAAAAAATGATGCAAAGAACAGTATAAATATGTTGAAAAAAATAATCCAAGATGATTTGAATACACTGAAAAAGGATATGGAGAACAATCTAAAATCTGCTGCAGAAACAGTTGCAAAGCATACGATGTATGATATAAAGATGGAACAGAGGATAAAACAAGTGGAACAATCATTTAAAAGCATAGTAGATAGCGTTCATTCATGGAATATAGACAAACTTCTTAAGGTAGTGGAATCTGCGTTAAAATAATGTCTAAAGAAAAGAAAGAGGTGGTGTATGAGTTGCATAAACCAGCACGAAAAAACTATTCTCGTCGTCGAACAATAATCAAAAGAATCGATGAGTTGTGGCAAATGGTTTTGGCTGAAATGCGTCCTTATGCACACCAAAATAAAAATTACAAACTAATACTAGTTGTAATTGATTGTTTTTCAAAATTTGTGTGGACACGTCCTCTAAAAACGAAGACTGGCGAGGAAATTACTCGGGCATTTTCGGATATTCTCGCTCATACTCGACGAGTCCCAAAAAACTTACAATCTGATCAGGGAACCGAATTTTACAACAGAAAATTTCAAAATTTAATGCAAAAACACGAAATTAATCATTACAGCACCTACACGATCAAAAAAGCTGCCATTTGTGAAAGAGTCATTAGAACGTTGAAAGTAAAGTTGTAGAAGTATTTCAGTTTACATGGATCGTACAAATGGTTAGATGCTCTACCCATAATTACCGAGGAATACTACACTACAAAACACAGTAAAACAGGATACAAACCGTCTCAGGTTAACAAATCCAACGAAAAAGCCATTTTAAACAAGAGTTATACTCATGTAAAGATTGCCGGTCCACGAAAGTTTAAAGTTGGCGACATTGTGCGTGTATCAAAGGCAAAACATTTCTTCGAAAAAGCCTACAAACCCAATTGGACTACCGAATTATTTAAAATTGCACAAGTTAAGATAACAAATCCTATAACGTATTTGCTCGAAGACATGCAAGGTGCACCGATTAGCGGCGGTTTTTACGAAGAAGAATTGCAGAAAACATCAAGCCCTGACATATGCCTGGTCGAAAAAGTACTTAAACGAAAAGGCAATAAGTTTGATCCTTTTTCAGTGTATTCAAATCATCTCGGATTATTTTTTTCAACATATTTATACTGTTCTTTGCATCATTTTTTAGTGTATTCTGACCATCTTTGATTATTTTTTGTAACTTTTGGTCGAGAAGTGGAACTGTAGTTTTGTGAAGCTCCTTTCTCACATCGTTTAATCCGATTGCTAAATCCTGTATGTCATTAGTTTTTTGCTGCAATATCACACCATGTGTTTGAATTAATGGATAGTGCAGGTTACGTAACTCATTGATTTGTTCATCAACGTATTTTTTCGTTGCAGCATCGCCAGTGTCTGATGGATCCTTGACATTGCAAATTTTCACATTTTCGGCATTAATATTTCCGTCAGACGTATGTGGAAAAGTAACTCGTGCCACCTTTTGGGCGTTACTACTACTATAACGAGAGTGATGACCGAATTTGTCGACACTCATAGTGGAAATGATGTCGTCATGTCCAGTTACTCTATTATATTAGCTTCTTTTAGTTCATTGATGATGGCTACGATTTCGTTGTCGAGAGATGTGTTGCCGGCGTCTTTCGAAGCCACCAATAGTTTAAGACGTTCAACTAACTCATTTGGATCATCCCAATAAATATACTCCATGGGTGCAGTGTTGTATGTTAAAAGAGAGTCATCCAATCCCGTTCCTTTGGTCGTAGGTGACGATGATCGTGTTGTTGTTGTTTTCGTTCTGTGTTCGAGTTCTTTTTTTGATCGAGTTGTATGCTTTTTCATTGCTGCATCAGATGGCTTGAATAGAGGTTTAATAATAGAATGGTATTTTTCTCCGCTGGAACCTTTAAGACGTCCTAAGGTATCCAGATGAATCTCTGTGTTTTTCAAAAGTGTTTTATACTTTTGTAAATCCTCATCATTATACTGTTCGGGGTTGGCATAAAATAAAAGTTGATACAGACCTGGCGTACTACCTACCCTACGTTATTCTTTTATGTACTTGTGACTTATTGGAGGATATTGATCGATATATTCGTCTGTGGCATCCATCGGAATCTCGATTGGTTCTTGAATAATGTTTTCATCAGGTATCGCTAGATCGGGTGCATCAAGAAATACATCATCATCATCACCACCATTCTCCTCCTTCTCCTCCTCCTTTTTCATTTCTTCTTTCTTAACTTGATCAAACTTGTTAGTGATAGTATGATGTAACGTTTTTGATGATTGTGCAATATCCTTGAGAGGTTTCGAGAGTGGTTTAAACAGTTTATTTAGGGACTCATCTTGTTCTGTTCGGCCTAATTTCAATGCCAAATATTTTTTGCGAATTGATCTAGCCAATTCGGCGACTTTCTTCTTGCGAAGGGCAATGGCAACCGTATCATCTGACATTTTGTCAACGACTAAACAAATATCTTACAATTTTATATATTTATCAAATCCTTTGCGATATCGGCCATTATTGAGAGCAAAATCTTTTATAATTACCAGAGTACCATACCTATCACACCAACATTCAGAACAAATTTTTTTAAATTCATCAAATGACATGTCTGGCGATACGTGTTCATCAAATATATGTTGCAAACTTATCTCGTCTTGCTTGAATAGTACAATCAGGTTACAGTTGTCTCTAATTAACTGCTTCGGTATTTTTGAATATGTTTGGCATAAATAAGCGGCATCGATATCTTTATGCCTACCCATGGAATAATACTCGCCAATCTTTTGCTGACCATCACATGCAACATCGTCAAATAAAAACACAGAGTGGGGTTTAGCTTCGCTGGGACTAATAATTTCTTCGTTGTCTTTAAATGGTATCCTACACCTTTAACTTGCGCTATTACATCTTGCAGTAGTTGGTATTTCGGTTGAAAGAGGGATTTCGAATAAACATAGACATTTTTAAACTTGGCGCCATTCGGATTGAATAGAAGAGACAACATTACATTCGTTTTGCCGCACCCACTTGGACCGCAAATAATTGCTCTGAATGAATTCGGTAGCAATTTACCATGTTTACTGTTGGTTGTTTTCTGGACAATATCCAAATTATCAATTGGTAACGTCTGCTCCTGCTGAACGACCTTCATCGTGTGGCAAGTGTAGTTCATAAGTACGGTAATATACAGTATACTCCCTTTATAACGAACACGGTTATTACGAGGTTTCGCTTATAACGAGGTACATTAGATGTCCCGTGAAATTTCTATTGAAGGGTTATAGCGAGTATATATATTCCTCGCTATAACCCTTTATAGCGAGGTAAATTTGCTTATAACGAGAGAAAATAAGATTACGTGTTTTTTACGTTTTGGTCCGGCCGTAGCTATAAATAAATACCCTTTTTAACTGCAGGCCGCCCGCAATAAACTTCTTACAATTTATGATTCTTAGTCGGAAATGTAAAATTTATGATTCATAGGTGTCATTGTATTGGGTTGACCATTCACACCTAATAATATGGGTCCTAATATACAAGATGTGGAAAGTGTTTTAAAGGTTGTCAGAAACTTTATCCAAGGACAAAACGCAAATGAAGAAGCATAAAACTGTTTCACATCTTTAGAAAATATGATAGATAGAATACTGGACAATTTAAAGCAGTCAAAAATGACAAAATAACTTTATACGCTTTATACATATTTACAGAATACAGATTTTTTGTTTTAACATATATCATTGACAGTAAAAGTAAACAACTCTTTTTTGTTTTAATGCATTTCATTGACAATAAAAGTAAACAACTTTGTTTTAAAAACGCCATTCAAACCATATTTATTAGCATCTTATATTGCTCCGAATGGCTTCACTATACAAAGTTAATGTTTTAGAAAACTACATATTCATATGTATGCACAATAATATTGTTGTTGGATATAATGAGATCCGCTTATAACGAGGTAATTAGTCTGCCATTTTAGTTCTCGTTATAGAGGGAGTCTACTGTATATTGTAGATGTCACCACTTGCATGACATCAGTCCAATGTTGGTCGTTGAAGGAGGAGGTCTCGTGAACTCTCTAATTAATAAACTTCCAGTTGAACTACATATTCCTGGTTATCAGTATTGTGGGCCTGGAACAAAACTAAAAAAACGTCTTGCACGTGGAGATCCAGGAATTAATCCATTAGACGCAGCTTGAAGGCGACACGATATCGCTTATTCGCAGCATTCATCTCTCGAAGAACGCCACAAGGCCGATAAAGAATTGGAAGATAGAGCTTGG
This sequence comes from Diabrotica undecimpunctata, assembly GCF_040954645.1. Taxonomy (NCBI): domain Eukaryota; kingdom Metazoa; phylum Arthropoda; class Insecta; order Coleoptera; family Chrysomelidae; genus Diabrotica; species Diabrotica undecimpunctata. The sequence goes on from NC_092804.1 coordinate 89,913,050, forward strand.
GAGCGCTTCAAGTCGAAACACGCTAGCATTGGTGAAAAAAGTGCTGCTTTAATTGTAACTGGCGGAATGAAAACGAAAAGAAAGTTGGGGATGGGATGCTCTCGTCGTCGTGGACGTTACTCTTTCAATCGAGATGTTGTCTCGAAAATTGCAAAGTCCATGAAAAGAGGAGCATCGTTAACAGATACTGCTTTGACGGCTGTACGAATAGCAAAATCCATAATCAAAAGACTTGGTGATCGCAAAGAAGTTGATGTTCCACGAGTGCTACCACTAAAATCGGGAGGTTTTCTACCCCTCATACCTCTATTTGCGGGCCTTTCCGCTATGGGGGCTTTAGCGGGGGTGCAGCAGGAGTGGCGAAGACAGTAGTCGACGCAAAGAATGCCCAAAAGAAATTGGAGGAGGATATACGCCATAACAGGGCAATGGAACACATCGGGTCGGGTTTGTACCTACGTAAGAAACCGAAAGGTGGATTCGGCTTGTATTTGAAAAAAAAAAACTTCCAATAAAGCTACCCAATCGTCCGCTACATGATGTGGAGATTTCACATTATGCCAAAATACTAAAAATACCACATTTTCGAGGAGTTTTCATGAATGACGCTCTGCCTAGAGACGGTCCTCGACAACGAGAATGTGCAGTAGTAAACTTGGATGTGTCCACACATAACGGAACACATTGGGTAGCATACAGAAAGATAAACAACAACGTAGAGTATTTCGATTCATTTGGTAATTTGAAGCCGACCAAAGAACTTGTTAAATATCTAGGGACACATACCAAAATTTCCTATAATAACCATCAGTATCAAACCTACAATCAAATCATTTGTGGGCATTTATGCTTAGTTTTTATATAATGGATAAAGGCATGGAACTGCTTATGGCACATATGTTTCTCAAAAAATGTTTTGAAGAATTCAGTGAAGAAGAACTAAAACTAATACCGCTAGATAATATTATACGAACTGTACGACCTACAGAATTGTTAAAAATATGGCATAAATTGCCTAAAGAATATCGAGGAGAATTTAACCTGAAAATACTACTTCCCTGCTTCGTACATTACAACAGACCGGATTGGAGGACTCACTGGGATGGACCACCTGATTCTCAAGCATCATGTCATTTGTGTAGACTAGCTTTAGAACAAATAAAAATATGTAAATAAAAATTGTTGCTGTTTTTCCAATATATACCTAGTACTCTATTGACTTGAATCAGTCATCATGTCGCAGTTGTTTAGTGTAAATAGCACCAATTCCATTTCTACAACAGTATACCAAACATTGAAAATTGCAAGTTTTATTACTACGATGACGATAACGGATTGCAACATTTTGATATCCCCGATGGATGTTATGAAATTGTCGATATCGAGGAATACATACAAAAGAAATTGGGTGCTGACAATGCGCCGGACACGATATTCACTCTAAAACCGAACAACAATACGTTGCAGTGTCAAATTTTCAGCAAATATAGAATTTCATTTAAGCAGCATGATAGTCTTGGTACGATATTGGGGTTTTCTCCTGCACTATTAAATCCTGGACAGACACATTCTTCAGATCTTCCTGTTAGGATTATTAAAATATCTAGCATACGCTTTGAATGCAACATTAGTACCGGAGCCTTTGATGGTAACAGACCTGCTCACACGATCTACGAATTTGTCATACAATCAAATCCTGGATACGCAATTGACGAAACTCCACACAATTTGTTGTATTTACCTGTTGTGCCACAGCGTGAAATTACCAATATCACTGTGTTGGCTGTCGATCAAGAAGGACGACCTGTGAACTTTAGAGGAGAAGATAGCACCTTGGTGTTGGAACTTAGATCGAGAAGCAGATGGGACTAATAATAGGACAATCTATTGCTCAAAGAAAGCCATTAGTTGAGCAACCGTCTAAGCGGCAACATCTTACGTTCGCAAACAAATTGTTTTTACAAACGCTTGGTTTTAAACTGAAAAAATGACTACAATTTATGGAAAACGAGCACGTTCAAACGGCACCATAATGCCTCCAATATTTGACATTTATCGTAAGCCGGTATTTGATGAGTCGATTCGAAAGGCTGAATATGGAACATATGCACCATTCATCAAATCATTCAACTGCAATGATATTGTAGAATTTAGCATTAATCAAGTCAATTCGTTCTTTGCAATGAGCGAAACCTTTTTATGCATTAAAGGCTCGCTCGCAATAAACGGAACTGGCGAATTCAAACTAGCAAATAATGTGGGTGCTTTTCTTTTCGATTCGTGTACGTACAGCGAAAGCGCAAGGGAGATGGAAACAGTGCGGGATCCTGGTATCGTAAGTGCTGTACGTGCCATGACATGTTACACTCAAGAAGATTCCAATTATATGGTTATGGCAGGCTGGAATTACCCTAAGGATCCCATTCTACATGCTGCAGATCATTCATTCAACATACAGATACCTCTCAAGCATATATTCAACATTTTCAATGATTATCCAATGATTACGTGTGGCCGTCAAACAATAAGACTAGTTCGAGCTCGAAAAGACAACGTTTGCATAATTGTCAAAGAAAAAACTCAAGGTCATGTTACAACTGTTAAGATTAACATCACTAACATTGAGCTCAGAGTCAAGCATATATTTCCCAATGATGATATTAAATTGGAACTTATGAAATCCATTCAACAAGATCAACCTATAGTTATTCCATTTAGAAAGTGGGAATTACATGAATTACCTGCCATTACCAAAGGAGCTAGACGTGAAGTTTGGGCCGTTAAACTAGCACATCAGTTGAAAGACCACGTTACGTCATTGTTGTCTTTCAAACCAACAAACGTGACAAAAATTCAGCTGATCCCACCTTATTTGACAATGTCAATATCTAAAGTATCAGATTATCTTTAAATGGAGAATATTGGCCGAACGAGAGAATGCAGCTGGATTTTAGCAAAACTGACTACAATGAGGCCTATTTCAATTATACTGAATTCTATCCTAGCTACATACATTACCAACAAAAGCGGCCACTGCTCGATTTCTCAGCTTTCAAGAATCACGCATTGTTCGTCATCGATTGTTCGAAACAAGAAGAAAGCATGAAAGCATCCACTGTTGACGTAAAACTCGATATTGAAGCGAATAATGGTTTTCCCGAAAATACCAAAGTACCATAGCATTCGTAGATATTCAGGGATTTATTGTGGCCGGGTGGTTTGTTGCCAAAGAACTTACCATTGAAATTGGCATGAAACGAAGCCATTACGTATTTCTGCCACAGAAACCATTCAATGCACTAAGTAACGAGGATAAGAAGACTGTATCATACGTAGAGAAAAACCTGCTTGGAATTCGATACTCTGATGGGGAAGTTGAACTATCCAAAATAAATGAAATACTAGAAACCAAGTTGTTGTATGCAGCTGACTGTATATACGTTCGAGGGGAACAAAAAGCAGAATATTTGGATCGGAAACGATCGATCGATTGGAGTTTTCCCGCTTATTATTGATGTTTGCAAATTTGATGGTACGCCTCGTGCTACTGGAAACGTTGGTCCTACTCCAAACCCATGCCATGCCACTGGATTATTTTCATGCACCGAAAGAACTATGGATCGTCTACGTCACTGGTTTACCTATACCATAATACCATTGTAATTTTTTTATATGTATAAATAAATATATTGGAGATTAAACGCTTGTTTTTTATTTAAAACATCTTTATTGGTCGAGTCTTATATTACATGAAGAATTTTCTCTTTACAATTTCAAAAATAATTTTTAAAATTAAGATAAATACAGATGCTTATATTACACAGGATATTGCAAAGACATTGTCTATTTCACTTTTCATATACTCGCTGGTGTTGTTGCTGCTGGCACCCATGGTGTTGTTGCTGACAAACATGGTGTTGGTTGAATACGTCTTAATGGATATGTAGCTGGTGGCAGTTTTCTACGGGCCCAGGTGTCTTGCTGCTGCTGCTGTAGATTCAACTCTTCGGGTTTCCACGTGTTGTTGTTGTCAAAATGCAAGCTATCTAATTGTCTTTTAATTTGTTTTATATCCTTATATGATTTAATGTCTTTCTTTAACTGATCAAGTTTTCTTTGAAATTCTATTACTCTATGTATGTACACGATGGGATTCATATTACTACTGAATATGTCCTATGTAGAATGTCACGTTTTATGTCAAGCGACGTCTTGCGTTGTCACATAGATGTCACGTTCTGCGTCTAATGTCACATAAATGTCACGTCCTGCGTCGAATGTCACGTTCTGCATCGAATGTCACTAAATGTCACGTTCTGCGTCGAATGTCACATAAATGTCACGTCCTGCGTTGAATGTCACGTCCTACGTAGAATGTCACGTCCTACGTCGACGTTCTCTTAGGCACTGTACGGAAAAGAAGAATGTTCGAGCGTTGACATGGCTTCTGTGTCACCAACGCTTTCATTTGACACCTCACAAAATCAGGCCAATAGCAACGAAGATACGTTTTAGCGGCCGTTTGGCAATGCCGCCATCTTTGTTTTTTGTCTCCCTCCCTCCGCCATCTCTCTCGTACGTCACGATCGGACCAATAGAAACGAAGATACCTAATAATGCCCTTTCGGCATGCTCTGATGCGCACGACACATACTACGTTCAACCCCATTTTTCATCCCCTTTCCAACGAGCCCTCGTACGTCATCCTACGTTAAGCCGTTTGGCACTTACGACCGGGGGTTGCGATTTTAGGGGTTGCGATTTAGGGAATGAGCTCAGATCTGTATACTATATCTACTATCATCAATCAGTTTTTCATTATTTCGGCATCTTTCTTCTATCTCTTTCTTGTCTTCTTGAAGAGCATTTTCAAATTTTGTTTCTAATTTATTTTCTAAATTTTCTAATTTCTTCATTTGAGTTTTGATTTCTTTAATCTTTATGTCTTGTTTGTCGCTTTTTCTACAATCTCCTCGATTTTCTGTACCATTTCCTTCTTAATACTCTCTATATTTCTGTTGTTTTCTTCTAGGCTTGTTTTATCTCTTTTTGATTTTCTTTCATTATTTGTTTTGTTTCATCCATTTTTCTGTTATTTTCATCCATTGTCTGTTTCGTATCACGCTAATTTTCATCCATTTTCTGCATCATCATTTGTAACAATTTTTCCATACCTGATAGTTCCTGTTTTTCGGTCTCCATGGTTGTTGTTTCTAAGTTTGCGTTTTGTGTTTGACCTTCCAAACTTTTGCTTCTCGTCGTAGACATTTGTTTTTCTCTTGAAATATTATCCCCGCCAAATACGAAACTTCTAATTTCCTCTATTTGTTGCAAAAACAAAAAATTTTCCGTTCACTCAAATATAAATAATTGTCATAATTCAAATCAATCAAAAATAAAATAAATATGGGAAAATTGTACCTAGAGAAAAATAAATAAAAAAAAAATATTTCATAAACTTTCAAATATATCAACTTTTTCCGACGGGTAAATAAATTTTCAATCACCTGTTTTTCCGTTTTCTATCCTTTCAAATTTACAACTAGAGATACTTTCATGCCACACGTTGGTTCCCCATTTTATTATGATCTGCTCTTTCTTACTTTTAAATTAACCTTTTTAGTTATTTAATTACTTTAATTAATTATCTACGTGTCGAAAATAATATAAACAAAAAACAATCTCAGGGTGACATTTTATAAAAATAATAAATCAGCTTAGGTTATACTTATATTTTCTCGTGGCTTCAAATATCTCTTAATTGTGTTACGATAAATATCCTGGCCTAAAATAACCGTAATATTATGACTAATTCTAATATGTTGTAGATTGTACGAGATGATTCTACCAGCTGGCCGGTCAGACGATGACCTTCTAGTATAAATCAGAGAATTCTAGGCCAGTTGTGGTTTCATATATAATGATGGATTTTTCATTGAAGGAGTCAGTCAAGATCTGAAGACCGCGCCCGCGATTTTTAATTGTCACGTTCGCCTATATAAATTATGTATTGTTCGCTAAATAAATTAATATAAATTATTGTGCTTTTTAATAAATTAAAATAAGAACCTTTTAATAAAGACATTATAAATTGAATAAAGACAACAGTTAAATAAATATCATTTCATTGGTGTCGGAATAGTGGAATACGTAAGCTAAATTGCGAAAATAAATTACAAGTGAATATAAAATAAATTGTGAAAATGGTTACGATTTATGAGCTCACAGTTACGGATTTAAGAAGGCATCTTGAAGATAGGGAATTAGCTTCTACCGGGAAAAAGGCTGATTTAGTCCAACGACTAAAGAACGCTTTAAAAGAAGACGAGACGAAATGTAAGTTGGAAATACGGCCGAAATTTGAAGGAAGTGGAGGTTCTGTCCATGTGAAAGTCCCAACTTTCGACGGAAAATCGTCATGGAATAACTACATGAAACAGTTCGAATCAGCTGCAAGAGCGAATGGATGGTCTGAAAAAGAAAAGGCTGTAAACCTGACTATCGCTCTTCGAGGAGATGCCTTAGATGTGCTTCAGACCATAGCCGTAGAAGAGACGGATGATTTCGAACAACTTAAGAAGAGGTTAAATATGCGATATGGCCACGAACATTTGGAGCATGTATATCAGTCGCAGCTTAAAAATCGTAGACAGAAGAAAGAGGAGGCTCTTCAAGAATATGAGGTAGATATTGCCAGATTAGTACGATATGCTTATCCAACAGCTCCCGAAGACATGATGGAAAAGTTGGCCGTTCAAACGTTTATTGATGGTCTTCGTGATCATGAAATGCAGAGAACACTACGATTAGCTCGTCACAAGACGCTGGTTGATGTCCTATCCGCCGCCCTCGAATACGAGTCAGCTACGCAGGCCTCTGGCGGGTACAGTAAAGTTAGGACTGTAAAAGAGGAAGGAGATGAAGATAAACTTGACCAGCTCGTTAATATGATTAAGAGTATGACATACAAGAAAACGAAGACCATCAGATGCTGGAATTGTGGCGAAATAGGACACGTACGAAGCTCCTGTAAGCACCCTAGGTACGACGCAAATCAAGAAACTCACCACCAGGAAAACTAGAACGGGTCAGCCTTAGGGGGGCAGCTTCGACCCAGATTTTTTCCAAAGACCCTCTCATACTAATACCTTCTTTGAAATGTCGTGAAGATAGTGTATATGTAGATGGAGACATAAATGGTAAAGAGCATACGTTGTTGGTGGATACCGGAGCGACCAGAACCATTATACGCCCGACAGTTATAAACAGCCGAAAGAAACTGTTACCAACGAGGTTGCGACTTCGGACCGCTACAGGTGAAAATGCCAACATTCATGGAGAAATCCAGGTACAATTGGGAATTGGAGCAGAAAAGTTCGTCCATACAGTTATAGTTGCTGACATCGAAGAGGATGTTATATTAGGAATGGACGTAATGAATATGCATGGATTCCAATTGGATTTTAAGAATAAGGTAATCAAAGTTGGCAACGAGGAGGTATTTCTTCATCCACATAATAGCAACACTGTGCAAGCAGCCATTAAAGAAGATACAATCGTGCCTGCGAGAAGCCAAACGATCATAGTAGCGCGGCTACAGTAAATTGTGGACGAAGGGAGACCTGTTATGATGGAGCCTTGGAACCACGACGATGAGGTTGGCCGTGGAATCATAATTGGAAAGGAATTGGTGACTTTGGCTAAGGAAATTCCTGTGAGGCTTATCAATGTCAATGACTACCCAGTGACCATAAAGAAAGAGACAAAAGTAGGAACTTGTGTACCTGTGACATCCATAATCCGTCAGGCGACAACATCTGATAATTCCAACGACAAATTCGACCAAATGGTTGCAGTTGCAGGACAGTCTCTAAATCAGATGGAGAAAAGGAAATTAAGGGAATTTCTTCGGCAGTATCGTGATATTTTCGTACCGAAAGGAGGAAAGACGGGAAGAACTACCGTTGTTAAGCATAAATTGATACTGGTAATTCGTCAAAAATCTCGACGATTACCACAGGCGAAAAGAGAGGAAGGTAAAACGATTGTTCAGGAAATGAAGGAAATGACGGGGTGATAGAACCTTCTACGAGCCCATGGGTCTCTCCGGTGGTCCTGGTTAAGAAGAAAGACGGAACGACGAGGTTCTGTGTGGATTACCTTTTGCTGAACAACGTTACCAAGAAAGATAGTTATCCTCTGCCTCGGATCGATGATACATTGGACACATTGGCTGGAAGTAAATTGTTTTCTACTTTGGATTTGAAGTCTGGATACTGGCAGGTAGAAATGGACCCAGCAGATAAAGAAAAGACAGCCTTCACCACAGGATCTGGATTGTGGCAATTCAACGTTATGCCATTTGGACTCTGTAATGCTCCTGCGACATTTGAGAGGCTTATGGAAAATGTGTTGAGAGGTTTATCTTGGAAAACATGCCTGGTTTATTTAGATGACATAATCGTCTTGGGGGAGACATTCGAAGATCATTTGAGGAATTTAGAAAACGTTTTTAATCGACTTAAAACTGCCCAATTGATGCTAAACCCCAAGAAGTGCCAGCTATTTCAAGGTAGAGTCAATTATCTGGGTCATATAGTCAGTAAAGAAGGAGTGGCCGTGGATAAGGGAAAAATCGATTCCATTAAGGAATGGCCAAAACCAACTGACAAACACCAAGTGAGAAGTTTTCTTGGACTATGTACTTACTACCGAAGGTTGATTAAGAAGTTTGCAGATATCGCTAAGCCATTAACGCGACTTACGGAGGAAGCAAGAGATTACCGCTGGGATACGGACTGCCAAAATGCCTTTGAGACGTTGAAAAAGCATTTAATAACAGCACCAATTTTAGGGTATCCACTGCCAGAAGGAGAGTTCATCTTAGATACGGATGCAAGTAATGTGGGAATTGGAGGAGTGCTGTCTCAGATTCAAGGAGGACAGGAACGAGTCCTCGGATATTTTAGTAAAGTTCTTTCAAAACCTGAGCGGAATTATTGCGTCACGAGAAGAGAACTTCTGGCAGTAGTGAAATCAGTAGAGCACTTCTATCAATACCTCTATGGAAGGAAGTTTTTAATCCGAACCGACCATGCCGACCTTAAGTGGTTGATGCAGTTTAAGAATCCAGAGGGTCAGATAGCCAGATGGATCGAACGACTCCAAGAATACGATTTCAAGATTGAGCACCGGGCTGGAGTTAGCCACAGAAACGCTGATTCTCTTTCCAGAAGGCCATGTCCAGCAGAGTGTTCCCACTGCAACAAAACGGAATCCAAGGAAGCAGCAGTGCTAAGAACAACGATGGTCAACGACGACTGGACGCCTACTAAGATCAGAGAAGAACAAGAAAGAGATCCAGTTCTACAGAAAATTCGAAAATGGAAAGAGGAAAACCGTCGACCACCTTGGCAAGAAATATCAAACCTATGCTCAGTAGTTAAGACGTATTGGGCCCAGTGGGACTCATTTATCATGGAAGATGGCTTGCTCAAACGAGTCCTGGAAAATGATGACGGCTCGGAGAAGAGAAGACAGTGGGTGATCCCAAAGAGCAGAATAGCCGAAGTACTTCGTCAGTTACACGACAGTCCATCGGGAGGGCATTTTGGTGTAAAGAAAACCCTTCAGCGAATTCGGGAACGGTTTTATTGGATGAACAGTTCCGACGACGTAAAAGACTGGTGTAAGAAATGTACTATTTGTGCCACGAGTAACGGGCCTTACCGAAAAAGGAGAGCTCCTATGAGACAATATAATGTTGGAACCTCGTTTGAAAGAATAGCTTTGGATATCGCTGGGCCATTTCCAGAAAGTGAAAATGGAGGCAAGTACATGTTGGTAGTAATGGATTACTTTACTAAGTGGGTCGAGATTTACGCACTTCCAGACCAGAAGGCCGCCACCGTTGCAGATAAGTTGATCCAAGAATATATCAGCCGATTTGGAGTGCCTTTGGAGATACATAGTGACCAAGGCAGGAACTTCGAAAGCGATCTATTCCAAGGAATATGTGATAGACTAGGCATGAAGAAAACAAGAACTACAGCATATCATCCGCAATCTGATGGTATGGTAGAGCGGATGAATAGGACAGTCGGCAAGTATTTGACAAAGATGGTGTCCGATCATCAGCGAGACTGGGACCAATACCTTCCGTTCTTCACAATGGCCTACAGATCTGCTGTTAACGAATCAACAGGCCAGACACCAGCCAGAGTCCTATTCGGACGCGAAATGCGACTACCTTGTGATCTAGAATTTGGGTGTCGACCTGGAGAAGATGTAGCAGGTGAAGATTATGTGATCGAATTACGAAGAAGAATGGACGATGTACATGAGTTGGTCCGTTCCCATCTTCAGATCGCTAGCGACCGAATGAAGAAACGGTACGATACACAAGCCGAAAAGGGTTGCTTTAAGAAGAACGACAAGGTCTGGCTCTATAATCCCAAGAAGCGAAAAGGTTGTTCTCCCAAATTGCAGCAGTTTTGGGAAGGCCCATACCTAATTATGGAGAAGATCAACGATGTCATCTACCGAATAAGCAAGATTCCGAGGGAAAAGCCGATGATAGTACACCATAACCGGTTGGCGTCTTTCGAAGGTGACCACGACGTAGATGAAGAAGTGGAAGTAAACCAAGTCCACGATGTGTCTGACCTCACGTTTGAGGAATTCATGGGTGCCTATGGAGGTACCGGTAAAGCGAGACATGGTGTTACCACTGAAGAAAAGCAAGATCTACTCGCGCTCCCCGATGACTACTCGCTGGCCCTTACCATCCCGGCCAGTATCAAAGACGCACCAGGGTTGGCATCCGTCTTTCGAAGGAAGTTTGGTCGAGTTGCAGAACTTCAATGCCAGGTGCCAGCTCCCGGTAAAACCTTGAAACTCCAAGATGCATCACGTTACCTTTTCTACCTGGTAGCAAAAGACGCTGCCCGTGACCAACCTACCTACCGAGATGTATGGGAAGCCTTACTTCAATTGAGAGAGCACGTACTAGAGGGATCTTTTAAGAGGGGGGCAATGTTACGATAAATATCCTGGCCTAAAATAACCGTAATATTATGACTAATTCTAATATGTTGTAGATTGTACGAGATGATTCTACCAGCTGGCAGAAAGAAAACCGGTCAGACGATGACCTTCTAGTATAAATCAGAGAATTCTAGGCCAGTTGTGGTTTCATATATAATGATGGATTTTTCATTGAAGGAGTCAGTCAAGATATGAAGACCGCGCCCGCGATTTTTAATTGTCACGTTCGCCTATATAAATTATGTATTGTTCGCTAAATAAATTAATATAAATTATTGTGCTTTTTAATAAATTAAAATAAGAACCTTTTAATAAAGACATTATAAATTGAATAAAGACAACAGTTAAATAAATATCATTTCAATTGTTCCTTCTCGGGATAAAATAAAGAAAGGAAATAAATAGAAATAACATAAATATACAAATACAAATATCTTTTATTATCAAAAGAAATAATATTAAAATTTTTAAATATTGCAATTTTTGTTCATATGTTTTTGTACAAACAAATTTGAATATTATAAAAAGAAACCTTTTAAATTTATTACGCAATATTTATAATTATCAAAAAAAAAAACTTTTATAAACTTGATGGTATCTTAAATATCGATAATTTTTGTTCTTCTGATAGTATAGATTCTTTTATTTGAAACATACAAAAAAATTATGCCATAAAAATTATTGACTGACCTTTTAACTCACACACGCCGATGTCTTCTTTCGACTAGAACAGCTCCCCCTTGTTGATAATGTTAGGCTACCAATCAAAGCCTTCTCCGTTCTAAGTGTCCACCTGTCAGCATACCAGCAAACTCTTTCTTCAAAAACACGAGCAGGCCTCTTTTACCAGTACTCGTTCAACAAACTCCAAAATTCTCTCCTCTCTTTCATATACTAACAATCTTTCACTTGGACTTTATAGAATCCAGGAGGTATTCGACTTCTCAGCTTGGATCTATCTCTTGTTCTACCTTTCAGCCAATCACTTCTAATTATTTAACTACTGGCACTTGTTTCTAAATTGACTACACAAAACTTCGACTGCTGTTTCCGATCACCATCACATAATAATCTTCTTTTTTTTTCAAACTTTCAAAACATTCACTCTCTTTTCCCATCCCAAAATCGCTAACCAATCAGAAAATTTCTATGTCCCGCCTCTTAATTGATATCAGAAAAACCCAAGCATCACTTGTAAACAAACTCTTTGAAAATGATAACGGTTTTTTGTAACTTACTTTCTAAATATAATAACTAGTGTAGTATTATTATTAGTCTAATTTATTGTTTTTATTTATTTATTAAAGGTTCTATTTATAACACTTATAAATTTATTAAAGTGTTTATTACTAATTTATTTACTCAACAATTATACAATTTATTGTAATACGGGCGTTACATTTTAATTTACGCGGCGCTATCTTCAAAATTAACTAACGGTCCTCCAAATAAAATGTCCCATTTATATAAAATGTCGTTATCTAGAAGGGTCTGGCAATGAGTCGATGACCTTCCCCATTAGAACGGGATCCCATCGAATAGACGAAAACGAAGGACTGGTCTTTCGAATTTACTAGTAAAAGTCGGTCGACGGCTGAAACTGGTTTTTCAACTGAGCGCCGAAATAACTAGAACAGAAAAGAATTAGTCATAATATATTTACAGTTTTATAGGATATGATATTTATCGTAACATTGCCCCCATCTTAAAATATGGTTCCTCCTGGAATCTTGTCGGGACTGGAACTGGAACGGTATGCTGGTATCGGCAACTGGACCCTCTTTTACAACTTCCAGTTGTATAAAAATGACAAGGGACGGTTTTCTCTCCGCACCAGTAACTATGCGGATTGCAACAGACTAACACCTGGACTTCGGTGTCTTTAAAGATCTCCTCCACAATACTTCGGATAACCCTCCAATCTAATTGGCGGCACTCTAACTTTGGCATGGCTAACTTTTGCACGTCGGACTCTAGTACGTGTTCTCTTAATTGGTCACGGGCAGTGTCTTTTGTTACCAGGTAAAAAAGGTAACGTGATGCATCTTCAAGGTTTTCATCTTTCAAGGCTGATGAGTTTCAAGGCTTTCCCGGGAGCTGGCACTTGGCATTAAAGTTCTGCAACTCGACCGAATTTCCTTCGAAATACGGATGCCAACCCTGGTGGGTCTTTGATACTGGCCGGGATTGTAAGGGCCAGCGAATAGTCATCGGGAAGCGCGAGTAGATCTTGCTTTTCTTCAGTGGTAACACCATATCTTGCTTTACCGGTACCTCCATAGGCACCCATAAATTTCTCAAACGTGAGGTCAGACACATCTTGGACTTGGTTTACTTCCACTTCTTTATCTACGTCGTGGTCACCTTCGAAAGACGCCAGCCGGTTATGGTGTACTATCATCGGCTTTCCCCTCGGAATCTTGCTTATTCGGTAGATTACATCGTTGATCTTCTCCATAATGAGGTATGGACCTTCCCAAAACTGCTGCAATTTGGGAGAACAACCTTTTCGCTTCTTGGGATTATAGAGCCAGACTTTGTCGTTCTTCTTAAAGCAACCCTTTTCGGCTTGTGTATCGTAGCGTTTCTTCATTCGGTCGCTAGCGATCTGAAGGTGGGAACGGACCAACTCATGTACATCGTCCATTCTTCTTCGTAATTCGATCACATAATCTTCACCTGCTACATCTTTTCCAGGTCGACACCCAAACTGTAGATCACAAGGTAGTCGCATTTCGCGTCCGAATAGGACTTTGGCTGGTGTCTGGCCTGTTGATTCGTTAACAGCAGATCTGTAGGCCATTGTGAAGAACGGAAGATATTGGTCCCAGTCTCGCTGATGATCGGACACCATCTTTGTCAAATACTTACCAACTGTCCTATTCATTCGTTCTACCATACCATCCGATTGCGGATGATACGCGGTAGTTCTTGTTTTCTTCATGCCTAGTCTATCACATATTCCTTGGAATAGATCGCTTTCGAAGTTCCTGCCTTGGTCACTATGGATCTCCAAAGACACTCCAAATCGGCTGATATATTCTTGGATCAACTTATCTGCAACGGTGGCGGCCTTCTGGTCTGGAAGTGCGTAAATCTCGACCCACTTAGTGAAGTAATCCATTACTACCAACATGTACTTACCTCCATTTTCACTTTCTGGAAATGGCCCAGCGATGTCCAAAGCTATTCTTTCAAACGGGCTTCCAACATTATATTGTCTCATAGGAGCTCTCCTTTTTCGGTAAGGCCCGTTACTCGTAGCACAAATAGTACATTTCTTACACCAATCTTCTACGTCGTCGGAACTGTTCATCCAATAAAACTGTTCCCGAATTCGCTGAAGGGTTTTCTTTACACCAAAATGCCCTCCTGATGGACTGTCGTGTAGCTGACGAAGTACTTCGGCTATTCTGCTCTTTGGGATCACCAACTGTCTTCTCTTCTCTGAACCGTCATCATTTTCCAATACTCGTTTGAGCAAGGCATCTTCCAGGATAAATGAGTCCCACTGAGCCCAATACGTCTTAACTACTGAGCATAGGTTAATATTTCTTGCCAAAGTGGTCAACGGTTTTCCTCTTTCCATTTTCGAATTTTCTGGACAACTGGATCTCTCTCTTGTTCTTTCTTTATCTTGGTAGGCGTCCAGTCGTCGTTGACCATCGTTGTTCTTAGCACTGCTGCTTTCTTGGATTCCGTTTTGTTGCAGTGGGAACACTCTGCTGGACATGGCCTTCTGGAAAGAGAATCAGCGTTTCTGTGGCTAACTCCAGCCCGGTGCTCAATCTTGAAATCGTATTCTTGGAGTCGTTCGATCCATCTGGCTATCTGACCCTCTGGATTCTTAAACTGCATCAACCACTTAAGGGCGGCATGGTCGGTTCGGATTAAAAACTTCCTTCCATAGAGGTATTGATAGAAGTGCTCTACTGATTTCACTACTGCCAGAAGTTCTCTTCTCGTGACGCAATAATTCCGCTCAGGTTTTGAAAGAACTTTACTAAAATATCCGAGGACTCGTTCCTGTCCTCCTTGAATCTGAAACAGCACTCCTCCAATTCCCACATTACTTGCATCCGTATCTAAGATGAACTCTCCTTCTGGCAGTGGATACCCTAAAATTGGTGCAGTGATTAAATGCTTTTTTAAGGTCTCAAAAGCATTTGACAGTCTGTATCCCAGCGGTAGTCTCTTGCTTCCTCTGTAAGTCGCGTTAATGGCTTAGCGATATCTGCAAACTTTTTAATAAACGAAAGAGGTTAATCTTTGTATATGGGTATATTTTATAAAAACCCTTAAAAGGGCTACATTAAAAACACGAATGTTACCAGCTGAAGTCCGTTTGAAGAGGTTTACTCTCCGGACACTGGAACCCACTTAAAGCATGGGTGTATGTTACCTAAAGTAAAATTTAATTAAAATGTTAAACATCAAATAATATTATCAACATCATGTACAATCTTTGGTAACATAATATATTTTAAAGGGTTTTTACCCAAATATTTTGGTGGCTCAGGCATGGTAACCTGTATTTTAACCTGATGATGGAACTGTTGTTCCGAAAACGTTCGTGTTTTTAATGTAGCCCTTTTAAGGGTTTTTATAAAATATACCCATATACAAAGATTAACCTCTTTCGTTTATTAAAAAGTTTGCAGATATCGCTAAGCCATTAACGCGCCATTACAGCCAGCTGCAGGAATTATTTTCCTTGTGGATTTTGTTTTTAATAAACCTCCGGTAGTAAGTACATAGTCCAAAAAAACTTCTCACTTGATGATTGTCCGTTGGTACTGGCCATTCCTTAATGGAATCGATTTTTTCCTTATCCACGGCCACTCCTTCTTTACTGACTATATGACCCAGATAATTGACTTTACCTTGAAATAGCTGGCACTTTTTGGAGTTTAACATCAATCGGGCAGCTTTAAGTCGATTAAAAACGTTTTCCAAATTCTTCAGATGATCTTCAAATGTCTCCCCCAAGACGATTATGTCATCTAGGTAAACCAGGCATGTTTTCCAAGATAACCCTCTCAACACATTTTCCATAAGCCTCTCAAATGTCGCAGGAGCATTACAGAGTCCAAATGGCATAACGTTGAATTGCCACAATCCAGATCCTGTGGTGAAGGCTGTCTTCTCTTTATCTACTGGGTCCATTTCTACCTGCCAGTATCCAGACTTCAAATCCAAAGTAGAAAACAATTTAGTTCCAGCCAATGTGTCCAATGTGTCATCGATCCGAGGCAGAGGATAACTATCTTCCTTGGTAACGTTGTTCAGCAAACGGTAATCCACACAGAACCTCGTCGTTCCGTCTTTCTTCTTAACCAGGACCACCGGAGTGACCCATGGGCTCGTAGAAGGTTCTATCACCCCATCTTTCTTCATTTCCTGAACAATCGTTTCGGCTTCCTCTCTTTTCGCCTGTGGTAATCGTCGAGCTGTTTGGCGAATTGGCTTAGCATTACCAGTATCAATTTTATGCTTAACAACGGTAGTTCTTCCCGTCTTTCGTCCTTTCGGTACGAAAATATCACGATACTGCCGAAGAAATTCCCTTAAGTTCCTTTTCTCCATCTGATTTAGAGACTGTCCTGCAACTGCAACCATTTGGTCGAATTTGTCGTTGGAATTATCAGATGTCGCCTGACGGAATATGGATGTCACAGGTACACAAGTTCCTACTTTTGTCTCTTTCTAGATGGTCACTGGGTAGTCGTTGACATTGATAAGTCTCACAGGAATTTCTTTAGCCGAAGTCACCAATTCCTTTCCAATTATGATTACATGGCCAACCTCATCGTCGTGGTTCCAAGGCTCCATCATAACAGGTGTCCCTTCGTCTACAATTCCATGTAGTCGCGCTACTATGATTGTTTCTGTATGACTGTATCTTCCTTAATGGCTGCTTGCACAGTGTTGTCATTATGTGGATGAAGAAATACCTCCTCGTTGCCAACTTTGATTACCTTGTTCTTAAAATCCAATTGGAATCCATGCATATTCATTACGTCCATTCCTAATATAACATCCTCTTCGATGTCAGCATTTATAACAGTATGGACGAACTTTTCTGCTCCAATTCCCAATTGTACCTGGATTTCTCCATGAATGTAGGCATTTTCACCTGTAGCGGTCCGAAGTCGCAACCTCGTTGGTAACAGTTTCTTTCGGCTGTTTATAACTGTCGGGCGTATAATGGTTCTGGTCGTTCCGGTATCCACCAACAACGTATGCTTTTTACCATTTATGTCTCCATCTACATATACACTATCTTCACGACATTTCAAAGAAGCTATTAGTATGAGAGGGTCTTTGGAAAAGTTCTGGGTCGAAGCTGCCCCCCTAAGGCCGACCCATTCTAGTTTTCCTGGGTAGGAAAACTAGAATGTGTGGTGAGTTTCTTGATTTGCGTCGTACCTAGGGTGCTTACATGAACTTCGTACGTGTCCTATTTTGCCACAATTCCAGCATCTTATGGTCTTCGTTTTCTTGTATGTCATACTTTTCATCATATTAACAAGCTGGTCAAGTTTATCTTCATCTCCTTCCTCTTTTATAGTCCTAACTTTACTGTACCCGCCAGAGGCCTGCGTAGCTGACTTGAATTCGAGGGCGGCGGATAAGACATCAACCAGCGTCTTGTGATGAGCTAATTGCAGTGTTCTCTGCATTTCATGATCCCGAGACCATCAATAAACGTTTGAACGGCCAATTTTTCCATCATGTCTTCGGGAGCTGTTAAATAAGCATATCGTACTAATCTGGCAATATCTTGAAGAGCCTCATCTTTCTTCTGTCTTCGATTTTTAAGCTTTTAAACTGATATACATGCTCCAAATGTTCGTGGCCATATCGCATATTTAACCTCTTCTTCAGTTGTTCGAAATCATCCGTCTCCTCTACGGCTATGGTCTGAAGCACATCTAAGGCATCTCCTCGAAGAGCGATAGGCAGGTTTACAGCCTTTTCTTTTTCAGACCATCCATTCGCTCTTGCGGCTGATTCGAACTGTTTCATGTAGTTGTTCTATGATGATTTTCCGTCGAAAGTTGGGACTTTAACATGAACAGAACCTCCACTTCCTTCAAATTTCGGCCGTGTTTCCAACTTACATTTCGTCTCGTTTTCTTTTGTCTCTTCTAATCCGTCATGCTTAACTCTATTCTTGTCACCATTAATACACTAACATCCCCTTCTTCCAATATCCAATTTCCCATCCTCTCCAATAACTACAATCTTAACTAATCACACAAGTTTTCTTATAAATACTCACTTTACATATATCAATCTCTTATCACTATCAGTTTCAGTATCCCCAGCTTACATCTTTACATTCATCTCCTATTTCTTTTTCCTCGATTCATCTTCCATAAATTTCAAACCAACTTTTACCTCTACTTACTTCATACAATGAAACAATTAGGTAATAACATTCTTTTTATCGCCTTTGAAATGATTTATAAATTTTCAACTACCTAACTTAAATTTTGTCTTACCCTGGTATACCAAATTTATTTTACATCACAGTCACTCATTGTTGGACATTCTCCCCTCTTATTTTTTTTTTAATACCAAAAATTGCTATTGATCCTACTACACATAAAACACAATTCTTTACTAAAAGCGGCCTATTTACAAACTGAAGCACAATGACTTTTGCTCCTACTACATCATTCCACTTGACATTGACCGGTACTAACTGATTTTTCATACCATCTTTCTATCAGTTAGTTCTAGACTCCAGAACAGATCAGAGGTAATGTAACTCGATAAAACCTCACCAGCTACAGGGGGTCATGTAAGATGCCCCCATTTTCAGTTTTTATTAATTAACAAAGTTAACAGTCTATTGCATTTACCTTTGTAAATACCATGAGGATTGTTTTTTAATACTGATGTCCTTCCAATGTTTTTCTATGGCCATACAATGTTTTTAACAACTTTTTATGTAAGTAGTAAAAAACCAACGTGTTCTTTCTATATATTTAAATTTTAACTTACTTGTTTTTTAATATTGGTATTTTTACTCTCTCTTTTAGTAAACTGATGATGGAATGATTCAATTCCGAAAAGATCTTCTTTAAAATAAAAATTTTAAGCTTTTAATAAGCATTCTTTATACCTTAATACACACGAACACCACGTGCTTTTGTCTCTATTGTAATTGGCTTGTATCCTCTCTCTGCTATCGCTGTTTCCTCCATCTTCCTTTCAATCTCTTTCCATATCTTTTCTTCGAAGGCCAACATATCGGCAGCAACTTGATCTTTTAACGAAGACATTCTATCGTCGAGGGCAGACATCTCAGAAGTGACTTTAGAGATGTTAGCAGAAACTTTGCTTTCTAAAGAAGCGATGTCGCTGGAAACTTTGTTCTCTAATGATGCGATGTCCCCAGAAACTTTCGAAATCGACGAGAGGACAGCATCTTCAAATATATAAGTCTCTGGGTCCAACTCTTCTTCTTGCAAAGCGTTCTTTAGTCGTTGGACTAACTCAGCCTTGTTTCCGGTAGAAGCTAGTTCTCTGTCCTCGAGATGTCTTCTTAAATTCGTAACTGTGAGCTCATAAATCTTCGTCATTTTCGCAATTTATTCACTATATTCCACTTTCTGACAACACTTATAGTATTATTATTAGTCTAATTTATTGTTTTTATTTATTTATTAAAGGTTCTATTTATAACACTTATAAATTTATTAAAGTCTTTATTACTAATTTACTTACACAACAATTATACAATTTATTGGGGTCTGTCAATGAGTCGATGACCTTCCCCATTAGAACGGGATCCCATCGAATAGACGAGAACGAAGGACTGGTCTTTCGAATTTACTAGTAAAAGTCGGTCGACGGCTGAAACTGGTTTTTCAACTGAGCGCCGAAATAACTAGAACAGAAAAGAATTAGTTATAATATATTTACAGTTTTATAGGCCATGATATTTATCGTAACACTAGGTACCTGGCGGCTTTTGGCCTTTCCAGCGACACAGAAAACAAAGGCTTTTAAAATATTATATATACAAATATCGGAAAACAATTGTCTATTCACTTTAAAGTATTTACTAATGTTTTTCAGTCCTTCAGGGTAAAACTCATTATGGATAAACCCACTGCTTAAAACTACTTATAACAAATATTTACAAATCGATGTACAGGGCGTTGGAAATTTATGTGCCCGCGTTCTATAACAAAATCAAATTTTTATTCCATCTTTAATTGATAAAATGAATCATAACAAAATCCCCGCCTTGATTTGAGATACAAATTTTTTTTTAAGGGTAATAAAAAAATATTTTCTCTCAAACAACAAAAAAAAAATTCTCTTGTTATCATTTTATCCTAACCTAATTCTTTTATCCTACCTTAAAATTTTATAAATTTGTCTTTATTCGTGGTATTTGTACACATCGTGGATATTGTAAATTTCTCGTATCTTTTCTGATTCCACATGCCTCAGAACATAACTGTTTATTCCATTTTCATTGTGGATGATATATGGACCCTAGAAAAAAGGGATTAGTCGTAACGCCCTTACAAGCACCTTTTCTCCCTTCTGAAAAGTCACTGGTCTTCGTCTTCTATTGAGACTTTGTCTTTGGAGATATTTCTCATTACTGCGCTGCAGCCTCCTCTGGACAGTTTCCAAAACTCGTTGATATTCCCTTTGCTCAGGATCTTCCCATGGCCGTATTGGCATCACACCCTTCATGATATATTCCGGAGTTTCTTTGCTTAACGTATTTGGAATGGTGTTCAAGTAATTTTCTATTTCTGCCACTTTCCTATCCCATCGTCGATGTTGTCCATCTGTAACAATGCGAAGGAATTTCTTAGTCTCCTGTATAAAACGCTCTGACGGATTACTTTGAGGATGTCTGATACTGACAAAATTTGTCCCCATTCCCCTGTCTTGAAGCTGTCCCTTGAAACGATCACTCCGGAAATAAGTCGCATTGTCTAATAGAATTCTTCTTGGTGTTCCTATGGTGGCTATGAAATTGTCAATCTTGCTCATTATTACTTCCCCTTTTGTCGAACCCAAATAGATCACTTCTTTTTGAAAAAATTGACATTTTTCAATATTCAATTTTAATCTGCCCTTGTCCAACTCTTCCAGGATTATTTTTATGTGTTTCAAATGACTCTGTGTATCTTGTGAAAAAATTAGTAAGTCGTCGATGTAGTGGACTATGAAATCTTCATACCTATTTAAAATTGTATGTAGAGCTCTTACCAGTGCTGTACAAGCACTTTGTAAACCAAAAGGTACTAATTATAGTTTATTCGTCTTCCGGGTTTGGACCGTGTCATTTGTGAGTGACCCAAAAGTGGGTTCATCTCGACGTTTCGCTACAATTGTATGTAGCTTCTTCAGGAGAACAAAAAAGAAAAAGAAAACAAAAGACAGGAAGATGGGTAGTTAGCGCACATGATTGGCCAGCGCGCGCTTCTTGACGTTCGCGCCACGGAGTGTGCCGATACGTCCCGACACGACAGGTCACCGCGACTATAAATAGAGCGGTAGCGGAGTAATCGTCGGATTCACTCCCCGCCTCTCGACGCGTTAGTGTTCTGAGCTGTTGGACGTGAATCCCTGTCCTGGCATTTGGTTTTCACCTCTGGCTGCGTTAAGCAGTTGAGTTATTGTGACCAAATGCCCATCTTGTTAGTTAGTATTCGCCTCTGGTTGCGTTGAGTAACTGAGTTACCGTTGCTAACTACCCATCTTCCTGTCTTTTGTTTTCTTTTTCTTTTTTGTTCTCCTGAAGAAGCTACATACAATTGTAGCGAAACGTCGAGATGAACCCACTTTTGGGTCACTCACAAATGACACGGTCCAAACCCGGAAGACGAATAAACTATAATTCTGACTCTGGCCGTGGAAGCCTACGATTTCATTTAAAAGGTACTACTTTAAATCGATACACAATACCATCGATTGAAAACGCGGTGTAGTTTCTACATTTTTCTGCTAACGGTATCAACCAAAAACTATGTTTTAAATCAATTTTAGAAAAAATGTGTGATCCCGTAATTCTTCCAAAAATAGCCTCGATGTTGAGAGGTGATTCATATTGGTTCATACAATCACGATTGGGTTGATATACGGCGAGTCACATCTCTCTATGATTTGATCTTCTAACATTTTATTAATTTCACTCTGACTCCTGTCGGTACTTATATGGAATGGGGTAAGTTTTCGATCGAAAATTTCCTAAGTCTTTAACCTCAAATGAATGTTCATACTTTTTGGCTACTCTGTTTTACTCCTTCTCTTTTTCTTCTCCACATATCAATTTTCGTTCTTTTTTCTTAGATTCTTTACACATGTTTATTGTATATTCTGCATCCTTCATCTCGCATACTTCTTCTTTAAACACCACCGTTTCAATTATTTCTTTTCCCTTTTCTTTTATCAAACTTTTTTTTTTCTTTTTCTTCTCCTTCTGGGCTCATCTCTTCTTTTGAGGAATCCCCTATATACTTTTTTAATTTTGTTTTCTTCTCTTTCTTCTTTCTTTGTCCTTGCTCTTCGCTGCCAAATTCATTTCCACCGTTTGTTCTGTGTCTAAATCATCATTTTTCCGATTCTCATGTTCCTTGTCCTTTTCCAATATGTCCTGTTCTTCTTCGTTTTCCTATGTGATTTTCATCGTGTTATTTTTGAAATCTATCACCACATGTTTTTCTGCCAATTCATCTACTCCTACGATCATATCATGCAACATATTTGGCATTATAACACATTGTAGTGCATAAAATTTCTTGTCCAGTTGTACCCTTATTCGTATTCCTTCATTTATAGTTGCCGAAGTCCGTTTATTTGCGCCCACTAAATTTACCCTGGGAATTTTGTAAATTAAATTTGTTAAATTAACCTCTTCTATTAATTTTTTGTTGATCAATGTAATTATTTCCGAACCGGTGTCTATCATAATTTTAATCGGTTTGCCGTTGATAAAACCATCTACAAACTTTAAATTTACTCCACTTCTTTTATCATTATTTCCTGCCAATTTAATAAATTCCTTCGGGTGACAAAAAATTCCTGTTTTTTTTTGTATCTAGTGAGCGCCTTCGTGAAAAGACGCTTGCTGTTCTTCTGTGCTCCTTCTTCCGTCGCTCTGTCTTTCGTCCTCATATTCTTCTATTTGTGTGTTGTAGATCTCTCTTCTATTTTCTCTTGGTCTGTTGGACCCGTACCGATTTCCACGATTTTCTTGTTCATTTCGTCTACTATTATTTCTGTTTTCTTGATAATATGTGTGAGTGTTATTTCTATTTTGGTTTTCTTGATATCTGTCCTCGTTCCATTGCCGATTCTTTGTTCATAATTTCCTCTTCCGTTGTCATTTTCGTTTTCACTTCTGGGAATAAATTCTCTTTTTGTGTAATCTCTCCTAAAGTTTTGTCCTCTATCTCTATAGTCTTGATTTTCGCGTTGTCTATAATTTTCTTCCGATCTTCTTATTTTTCTTTCTCTCAGTTTTGCTTCTCGTATTTGTAGGAATTCGGCATAAACTGTCGATATTTTTGTAGTTTTGTTAAAGTTATGTGATATTCTAGGGTATCTTCAAAATATCTGGCTATCAGTTCTACCAGCTGTTCGGAAGAATACTTGTATTGCAGGTGTTTTGCATTGTTGTATAATTGTAGTGCGTATGTTTTTTCTGAAATACCCATTTTATCATGGTATCTCCCATTTTGTAACTCTTTGTTTATTTCTAGCTATTGTATTTTCCCCCAGAAATAACTCAAAAACTTTTGTTCGAATGTATGTCAATTGTCAAATTCTTCTTCTTTGATGTTAAACCTCGCCTTATCTTTAAGATGGTTCTTATCGTTTCTTTTGCTGTTTCAAAATTACCGATGTATTGAATTTTCTTTTTTAAATTATTTAACTGGGTGTAACATTTTTACGTCCCCGCCAAATTGTATTTTTATATAACCGGAACTTTGGATGAGTATTTCTCTCCTGTCTCCCGTCTCTCGTTGTTTTCTGATATCATCAATCAGTTTTTCATTATTTCGGCATCTTTCTTCTATCTCTTTCTTGTCTTCTTGAAGAGCATTTTCAAATTTTGTTTCCAATTTATTTTCTAAATTTTCTAATTTCTTCATTTGAATTTTGATTTCTTTAATCTCTATTTTTTGTTTCTCACTTTTTTCTACTATCTCCTCGATTTTCTGTACCATTTCCTTCTTAATACTCTCTATATTTCTGTTGTTTTCTTCTAAGGCTTGTTTTGTCTCTTTTTGATTTTCTTTGATTATTTGTTTTGTTTCATCCATTTTTCTGTTATTTTCATCCATTGTCTGTTTCATGTCACGCTGATTTTCATCCATTTTCTGCATCATCATTTGTAACAATTTTTTCATACCTGAATCCCTCTTTTTCGGTCTCCATGGTTGTTGTTTCTAAGTTTGCGTTTTGTGTTTTACCTTCCAAACGTTTGCTTCTCGTCGTAGACATTTGTTTTTCTCTTGAAATATTATCTCCGCCAAATACGAAACTTTTAATTTCCTCTATTTGATGCAAAAAGGAAAAATTTTCCGTTCACCAAAATATAAACAATTGTCAAAATTCAAATCAATCAAATATAATGTATATATGTGAAAATTGTACCTAGAGAAAAATAAATAAAAAAAAATATTTCATAAACTTTCAAATATATCAACTTTTTCCGACGGGCAAATAAATTTTCAATCACCTGTTTTTCCGTTTCCTATCCTTTCAAATTTACAACTAGAGATACTTTCATGCCACACGTTGGTTCGCCATTTTATTATGATCTGCTCTTTCTTACTTTTAAATTAAACTTTTAATTTATTTAATTACTTTTATTAATTCCTTAATGAATTATCTAACTGTCGCAAATCACAGTGGCGCACCGAGGGGAGGGTTTTGGGGGTTAAACCCCCCCCCCCAGGACCCTATTCCGACACTGTTACTTACACATTTTAAGGACTCAAAATGGAGGTAACATCATAAAAAAAAATTTGGTGACCAACCAAAACCCCCCCCCCAGAGGTAAATTCTAGGTGCGCTACTGGATCATATAAAAAAACAATCTCAGGGTGACATTTTATAAAAATAATAAATCAGCTTAGGTTATACTTATATTTTCTCTTGGCTTCAAATATCTCCTAATTGTTCCTTCTCGGGATAAAATAAAGAAAGGAAATAAATAGAAATAACATAAATATACAAATACAAATATCTTTTATTGTCAAAAGAAATAATATGAAAATTTTTAAATATTGCAATTTTTGTTCATATGTTTTTGTACAAACAAATTTGAATGTTATAAAAAGAAACCTTTTAAATTTATTACGCAATATTTATAATTATCCTTTGAAGTAAAAAAAAACTTTTATAAACTTGATGGTATCTTAAATAGCGATAATTTTTGTTCTGCTGATAGTATAGAATCTTTTATTTGAAACATACAAAAAAAATTATACCATAAAAATTATTGACTGACCTTTTAACTCACACACGCCGATGTCTTCTTTCGACTAGAACAGCTCCCCCTTGTTGATTATGTTAGGCTACAAATCAAAGCCTTCTCCGTTCTAAGTGTCCACCTGTCAGCATACCAGCAAACTCTTTCTCCAAAAACACGAGCAGGCCTCTTTTACCAGTACTCGTTCAACAAACTCCAAAATTCTCTCTTCTCTTTCATATATTAACAATCTTTCACTTGGACTTTATATAATCCAGGAGGTATTCGACTTTTCAGCTTGGATCTATCTCTCGTTCCACCTTTCAGCCAATCACTTCTAATTATTTAATTACTGGCACTTGTTTCTAAATTGACTACACAAAACTTCGACTGCTTCTTTCCGATCACCAATACCTAATAATCTTTTTTTTTCAAACTTTTAAAACATTCACTCTCTTTTTCTCCATTCCAAACTCGCTAACCAATCAGAAAATTTCTATGTCCCGCCTCTTAATTGATATCAGAAAAACCCAAGCATCGCTTGTAAACAAACTCTTTGAAAATGATAACGGTTTTTTGTAACTTACTTTCTAAATATAATAACTAGGTACCTGGCGGCTTTTGACCTTTCCAGCGAAACAAAAAAACAAAGACTTTTAAAATATTATATCTACAAATATCGGGAAACAATTGTCTATTCACTTTAAAGTATTTACTAATGTTTTTCAGTCCTTCAGGGTAAAACTCATTATGGATAAACCCACTGCTTAAAACTACTTATAACAAATATTTAGAAATCGATGTACAGGGCGTTGGAAATTTATGTGCCCGCGTTCTATAACAAAATCAAATTTTTATTCCATATTTAATTGATAAAATGAATCATAACAAAATCCCCGCCTTGATTTGAGATACAAATTTTTTTTTAAGGGTAATAAAAAAATATTTTCTCTCAAACAACAAAAAAAAAATTCTCTTGTTATCATTTTATCCTAACCTAATTCTTTTATCCTACCTTAAAATTTTATAAATTTGTCTTTATTCGTGGTATTTGTACACATCGTGGATATTGTAAATTTCTCGTATCTTTTCTGATTCCACATGCCTCAGAACATAACTGTTTATTCCATTTTCATTGTGGATGATATATGGACCCTCGAAAACAGGCATTAGTCGTAACGCCCTTACAAGCACCTTTTCTCCCTTCTGAAAAGTCACTGGTCTTCGTCTTCTATTGTGACTTTGTCTTTGGAGATATTTCTCATTACTGCGCTGCAGCCTCCTCTGGACAGTTTCCAAAACTCGTTGATATTCCCTTTGCTTAGGATCTTCCCATGACCGTATTGGCATCACACCCTTCATGATATATTCCGGAGTTTCTTTGCTTAACGTATTTGGAATGGTGTTCAAGTAATTTTCTATTTCTGCCACTTTCCTATCCCATCGTCGATGTTGTCCATCTGTAACAATGCGAAGGAATTTCTTAGTCTCCTGTATAAAAAGCTCTGACGGATTACTTTGAGGATGTCTGATACTGACAAAATTTGTCCTCATTCCCCTGTCTTGAAGCTTTAAAGTATTTACTAATGTTTTTTAAAATCATGAATGTGTTGCTTGTGTGAGTCCATTTCAAAAGGTAAAAGAAATAATAAATTAGACTTACTCACAATCAATTTAATTTAACTATCCAGACGACCGGTTTCGCTTTCTACAATATGCAAAGCATCTTCAGGTCTCGATACAAAGTTAAATAAATGCTGAAATAATAAACCCATATTAGGGTGTTGTCTAATAAAGATAAACAAAGATAGATGCAACAGAACTTTATCAAACAAATTTGATAATTACAAGTTGATAGAATTGCACACCCACACAATTTGTACATCTATTCTCATTCATTGTCTCCCCACTGTCACCTTCAAAAATAAAAATCTCAATAAATAACACACATTTCATAAATATATCTCTAGAATAAATATAAATAACTTAATGGTATAGAACATAACTTTCATCAAACAAACAATTACATTACACCTATCTCTACTTCATTGGATAAAATCTGTCTCCTCAAGAACTTCCCCGTTTACTGTCAAACAATTACAATAGCAGACTTGAGTTCTCCAATCAACAATACAAGATAGTTTGAACCATGTTCTTTCAACCATCAATTAATAGAGTACCGGCATGTAAGTAATGTTTTATTTATTTGTTCATTTATTAATTCATTACAGTTTAATAGACTCTTTTACCAATTTGTGGGTCTTACCTTGTCTGCTTAAACATTTTATTCATTTTGAAAAACCACAGACATGTAATATTGGCATAATTACTGTAATTTATATAATTTATATCATCTATCTTTGTTTATCTTTATTAGACAACACCCTAATATGGGTTTATTATTTCAGCATTTATTTAACTTTGTATCGAGACCTGAAGATGCTTTGCATATTGTAGAAAGCGAAACCGGTTGTCTAGATAGTTAAATTAAATTGATTGTAAGTCTAATTTATTATTTCTTTTACCTTTTTTAATGTTTTTTAGTCCTTCAGCGTTCTATAACCAAATCAATCTTTGATTGATAAAATGAATCATAACAATATATATATATATATATATATATATATATATATATATATATATATATATATATATATATATATATATATATATATATATATATATATATATATATATGTATATGTATATATATATATGTATATGTATATATATATATATATATATATATATATATATATATATATATACATCCTACTATCATTTTCGCATCGATACATTATGCTTTTACCATCAATTTAGCATCGTCTTGCAAAGTAGCATCTGTATATCGACGCTACTTTACAAGACCTTAATAACTTTTTTCCTGTACTTGTTACAAGAATTTTAACCATCTCATTGATTAGAGTTTTGATACCGTGCTGGTATATTAAAATATCCGCTTTCTCTTTTTATCCCTTACTGAGTTATCTAAGTTTATTCCAGAAAATGTTTGAGTCTAAAATGATGGTACAGTGAAAATATTATATATATATTTAGTTCAGGGTTTTACCGTTTACTCGCTGCCATTATATACATGAAAATGTATATCCCACTTTCATTATCAATCATTTTCGCATCAGAAATTTGGCATCGTTGTTGGATATAATATTACCCACAACGAAATAGTAAATTTAAGAATATATATATTTTTTTCATTCACAAATCATTCTGGCATCATGATTGGATAAAAGTAATTGGTTATGATATATTGCAACTACCTATTGTATCTTCGCTCCAATTGGTCCAGTCGCGACGTACAGCGCCTCAAATGATAGGATTTAACCAATAAAATATAATAAGACAAAAAAATCAAATATAGCAGCATGTCAAAAAGGCCTTAATTATATATCTTCGTTTCTATAAGTCCAATCGTGACGTACAGTATCTCAAATGACAGGATTTAACCAATTGAAAACGATGAAATAAAAAAATGAAATACAGCAACATGTCAAATGGGCCGTAGTCACGTATCTTCGGTCTTATTAGTCCAATCGTGACGTGTAGTACCTCTAATGATAGGATTTAACATAAAGAATACAATGGGATAGAGAAATCAAATGCAGAACAATGTCAAAAGGGCCTTAGTTGTGTATCTTTAGTTCTATTAGTCCAATGATGACGTGCAGTACCTCAAATGAAAGGATTTAACAAATAAAATACAATGAGGTATAAAAATTAAATGGAGTAGCATGTCAAAATGGCCTTAGTTATGTATCTTCGGTCCTATTAGTCCAATCGTGACGTACGATACCTCAAATGATAGCACTTAACCAATAGAATACAATGACATAGAAATCAAATACAGCATCACGTCAAAAGGGCCTTAGTTACGTATCTTCGTTTTTAGTGGCCCAATCGTGACGAACAGTCCTCAAATGAGAGGATTTAACCAATCGAATACAATAAGATAGAAAAATAAATACATCAGCTTGTCAAAAGGGCCTTAGTTATGTATCTGCGGTCCTATTAGTCCAATCGTGACGTTTCGTACCTCAAATGATAGAATTTAACTAATAGAATACAATGAGATATAAAAATTAAATAGAGTAGCCTGGCAAAAGGGCCTTAGTTGTGTATCTTCAATCCTATTAGTCCAATCGTGACGTATAGTACCTCAAATGATACCATTTAACCAATAGAATACTACGACGTAGAAATCAAATACATCAACACGTCAAAAGGACCTTAGGTATATATCTTTGTTCCTATATATGTTATGTCAAAAGAGCCTTAGTTGCGTATCTCCGGTCCTATAGGTCTAATCATGACATATGGAGCCTAAAATGATAGGATTTAACGGATATAATACGATGGTGGAGAGAAATTAAACATGACGGCATCTAATAACACCTTAAACAGGCAGCAATAAAACGAATTAACGCACAGAGGTGTGTGGCATATTACGTGACAGGATTTAGCGAATACCATACGATTACGTCGTACATCTCTTTGCATACGTCCACTTTTAGTTAACTACTTAGTATGTATTCAGTACTTTGCTTAACGGTGTTGAGGCATGGACTCTTAAACAGAAGAATGTTAAAAATCTTAAAAGCTTTGAGATGTGGTGCTACCGCCGTATACTAAAAATAAGTTGGGTGGATAAAATTACAAATGAAGAGGTAATACGCAGAATAAATAACGATCCAGAAGTTATACTGAATATAAAAAAGAGAAAACTTGAATACTTTGGCCACCTGATGAGAGGACAAAAGTACACATTCCTACAAAATATAATGCAAGGAAAAATCCAAGGACGCAGAAATCCAGGTCATAGAAGAATGTCCTGGATGAGAAATTTAAGAGAGTGGTTTGGCTATACCACTAACGAATTATTCAATAATAATAGTCTCCCGTTTTATACCGCTGTCGCGGCTTTGGGAGTATAGCAGGGTAGTCTGCTATATCTAGGGCCTACGGTATACAAGGAAGGTAACATGGCCAGTGCTACGCTTCAACCGTCTATTATTACCCCTGGTTTTACCCAAGGTACTCATTTTTATTCAGGCTGAGTCGACCTGGGGCCTATAGACATTTTTAAAATGTCTAGATGTTCTTGCCGGCGGTGGGATTCGAACCCCGGACCACCGGCTTGCGAGTCAAGCATCCTACCGCTTGCGCTACGCAGGCCCTGCGTATTATTCAAAACAGCAGTAAATAAAATTAGAATCGCCCTAATAATATCCAATCTCCGATAGGAGAGGCACTCAAAGAAGACGATATGATAAACTCGAAAAATTTCCAACGTTCACTGTTAGACATATGCCTTCCGTTCACTGCAAACATTTACTGCTCCTTGACGCTGTGACGAGAATGAGATAGGATTTAACAAATAGAATGACAGAAAACTAAACAAGACAGTGTGTCAAACGTGCAATGCGTCGTAGAACGTGAAATATTAGCGTAAAATTATATGATGGCAATAGACGGTTCTTTAATACCCAGCAAACGACTCGCGTTGTAAAGTTACATAGGCGGGATCTGTGCGAGAAAAAGTCGATCATTCGTTTTATAACCCAAAGGGGACCATAAAATATTCGACGTTAAAATGTGACATAATGTAACGGTATGACTGAAAACACTGAAAACTTTTGTTTTTAACTGTACGTCCGTGAATGACTTACCATTTTTTAAATAACGCTTAATATTGCACCTTTTTATTGTATTTTTTTCATCTTTCAAGATAATTCTTATAGGGATATATTTATTTATAACATACGGCTTATTACGGTCTTATTACGGCTTTAAGATTATACGACCTAAATGTATCTTGTACCGCACTGCTAATTGAGAATTATGTTTGAAATGCGATATTAGGTCCGAATATACGAGACACCAGTGATTCATGCCGCACTATTAAAAATCCGACAGGAATTTGCATTTCTATAAAAAAAATAGATTAATTTGTTTTGTTTATTAATTTAGTTTAATTTAGTTTAGTCGAAGAAGAGTTGCAGTAAAAGATTTTTCTAAATATAGGATGTAAACCATATTACCAATGCTTTGTGAAAGAGAACCAGTTTATAATATTCCGGACGACGTAAAAACACCTTATTTTAGAATATTGGTCGATGAATTGAAATCATTGTTCAAGAAACGAATTATTCATGTGCAGATGTTTTACTATAAAAACATGTAAAACCAAAATCTCGATTAAAAAAGTTGCAACCAGTTACTCACGATGAAACTTAACCCTATTATTGATTTTACAAGTGATAAAATGGGTCGACAAAAGACCAGTTTTAATCCTTACAACATATAAACATCATAGTTGTATCTTGGTTTAATTAAATGAAAAGAAAAATTATACACAAGTACTAAAACCACAAACTATTCTCGATTATAACTTAATGAAAAAGAGTGTTGATTTCAGTGATCAAGTGGCTTCTTACCAAAGCCCAATACGCAAAATTCTGAAGTGGTACCGGAAAGTGACAGTGGAATCAATATTTAATACCGCATTTAATACCGCAGTAGTCAATGCTTAGTTGCTAAATAATAGAAAAGGTAAAAAAAAGCGACAACCTATCCTTGAGTTCAGACTGGATTTCGCGAAGGCATTTGCAAATAAAGAAATGTTGTAACCCTCACGACCAGTTACACCCAAAAATACCATCTCAGGCAAAGCGATGTAGATAATACAAAGAGAAGAAAGTGTACAAGATGTTACAAAGTTTTAAGAAGAAGCATGACTAGTAGAAAGGCCGATAGAAAAGTTAAAAAAGCTAAAACATACTCTGAAGAATGTGATGGCAAAACTGAAATATATCTAGTGTGCTTCAATGAAGCACATTAAAAAACAATTTTACTTATACAGGAACTATTATTGAGTAAAAACGTATTGTGGCTCAAGTGGCCTTATAGTATTGGAAGTCGTAAGTTGATAGTTTCCAGTAGAACGTTTTTATTGTTGATTACCTCCGTAAAAGTGAGTTATATTATTTATAAAGAAATGGATGTAAATAATATGCCTTCGACATCTAAAAAAGGTAGATGTGAACATAAACGTAGATTAAGTAGTATTTAAATGGGAATAAGCCACAATTAAAGGTTAAAGTACGTTTATTGACGTTTCAATTTCCACTTCGGAAATCCACTTTCAGAAATCGGAAATTTTGAAACGTCAATAAACGTACTTTAACCTTTAATTGTGGCTTATTCCCATTTAAATAGTAATTACTTTAAAATGCCACAAGAAAATAGCTTCAGAACAATAAACGCAGATTGACCACTGCTGAATTACAATCATTGTTAGAAGCATCTGGCGAGGACGATGTAAATTAAATGAATGGTGGAAGTGACTCTGATTGACTCTGACCAAATATTTGCACAAAGTCGTTCAGAAAAATCGAGGATTGCGTTTTGGAAAGAGACAACACAAACAGAATTTAAGACTTTTCTCGGGCGTATGTTCCATATGGGGACAACTAAGATGAACCGTCTGAATGACTACTGGAAAAGTATGGGTAACTTCTATAATAGTGTTGACTTGACTAGACAATTGCTCATAGCCCATATTAAGAAATAACCGAATAGACAATCCTTACTTGTCAAAGAAACTAAAATAACGTGAAGTGGTCTAAAAACTAAAAAGTCCCCTATTGAAACTGGTTTTTAATAATAAATTTAATAATATGTTAAAGTTTCTTTAATATACTCTAAAACTGAAAGCGCAAAGAATCGACTGCAAGTTACAAAATACTGGTAGAGTCATACTGTTTGGACAAGTACAGTTGTTTAAATAATCGCTTTCTGTGATAAACAAATTGAATAAATTGTAAAATATTTTTTGATCTGCTTGATATTTAGCACATCATAACTCATCAATTGCCATAATTTCAAGTAGCTATATTACCTGTCGTTAGGCAAAAAACAAAGTTATTAACATTTATAAATTACTACAAACATAATATCTTAGAGTTTACGGTTTTTTGGAATTATCTCAATTATTTATGTATTTAAATTTGGTATTTCTCTACATAAAAAGCTTTTTATGGTCTACAACTTTTATTTGAAATATTTTTCTTTAGAATGTATACAAAACGTTTTATAAGCAAAAAATTTTTTTTTGCCTTTTAAGATTGTTTAAAAAAACAAAGCAAAATCAACTGTACGTCTTTACGAATTTTTCGTCGGCTACTCCTCATACTATTTAGAATTTAAATTTCTGTATAAGATTTTTTTAAACTATTTAGCGAGGTTCCGTGAACTACTTTCTTATGGCATGGTCAAAGTCAAATATTCTTTTTTTATGTGATTAAGCCACAATTATTGGTCGTTATTGAGATGAAAATTACATTTTTAATTAACTAATATTTAACGTTTTGATTTCCACTATTATTTTACAATAACTTTATTTATTGTACAAATTATGTAAACATGTGTATACACATTTTGTACAAAAAAACGTTTTTTGAGAACGATTTCCGGAATGGAAATCAAAATTTCAAACATTTACACGATCACAACCAATAATTAAGGCCTTAATCCCATAAAACCATAATATTTATCTCAAACTATTCATCGATAGCTTCGACTAAACAGGTTGTAAATTGAAATTTATGTAAAATATTCCCCTACACGATTCTCTGGGCAAAAATATCTAGGTTGAATAAATATAAAGTGGGGTTATAATAATATGTTAGTTTAAAATGTTTAATTTATATATAGTTAATGATTTAAGTTTATATTCTGATCTGAAAAGCCTAAATGTCGATAAAATTCTCGCTAGAAAAGTAAAGAATTCTCTAGAATACCGAATTTAACCTTTGTTTATGGTAGAACGTTCTCGAATATGGTTATGTCTATGGACATAATCGAACATATACTGTTTCGAGAACATTCATATGGAGGAAATGGAACAATTCTAATAGCATTTCTTGCCAGATGGTTCTGGAAGATTGAAAAGGTATAAATACTCGGTGATTTGGATTCAAAATGGCCAGTCAGTTAGTAAGAAAGTTAGTTAGAAGACAGACACATTTAGTTAGCGAAGTCAGTTGTTCAATAAGTTCAAGATCGTCAGTCAGAAGGTCCAGATGTTCAATATAATAAGTTCAATGAAGATTAAGAAACAGTATAAAGATAATATTATTGAAGATTAAAAATTATGTTATGTAAAAATGGTAATTGGATAATGGAAGGAAGTATTAATTGAAAATTAAAATTATATAATATATTTGGTGATTGGATATTGGTATATTGAAAAGAAGAATAAATATAAATGCTGTTAAGAAGAAAAATATTTTAAATTGGTGGAAGCTGATAATTGGAAAAAGTAATTTCACAAAAACAAGGATAACCGAAGCTGAGAACGAAGACATTGAGTGGTGATTAAAATCTTTATTTTGGAGAACAGTTTCATTTAGGCGTTCAGTGACAGAAAGGTACAAAATTTTGTTAATATAATTTAGATAGTGCCATAATTATTTCAATTTTAAAGATAGTTTGTTTAAATTTTACATTGTCTATATAATTAATTAGTTTCATAAGAATTTCAATTTAAAGATAGTTTATTTTAAATTTTGCATTTGTTATGTTAGATATATATATATATATATATATATATATATATATATATATATATATATATATATATATATATATATATATATATATATATATATGCTGTCACTATTTTTCCGGGATTGACTCCGCGTTGTAAAATGCTGGTTTTCTTGAAAACCATTGTTTTGGCGACGTTTCGGCAAGGTCTCACTTGCCATTCTCAAGCCTGGTGGATCTACTTCTCGTCGTTACTCGATTAGTAACGACGAGAAGTAGATCCACCAGGCTTGAGAATGGCAAGTGAGACCTTGCCGAAACGTCGCCAAAACAATGGTTTTCAAGAAAACCAGCATTTTACAACGCGGAGTCAATCCCGGAAAAATAGTGACAGCACATATAGCTCCCGCGGAAACCTCAAAACAAACATATATATATATATATATATATATATATATATATATATATATATATATATATATATATATATATATATATATATATTATTAAAAAACACTCATTGCTCATCATTCACA
This sequence comes from Diabrotica undecimpunctata, assembly GCF_040954645.1. Classification (NCBI taxonomy): domain Eukaryota; kingdom Metazoa; phylum Arthropoda; class Insecta; order Coleoptera; family Chrysomelidae; genus Diabrotica; species Diabrotica undecimpunctata. The sequence goes on from NC_092804.1 coordinate 89,948,660, forward strand.
AATAATATATCATCACAATTTGGCGCCCACCGCGGTGGCTCTCTATTTAAAAGAATTAGTTTGGAAAGATAAGTGCTCTCATATAATTAAATTAATTATCATTAGAAAGAAACAATTATAGATTTTATTTTTAATTATATTTGAACAAATAAAGTCTCAAAATGTCTCAAGGAAAGAAAGGTACAAGAAGCAAAAAGAATGAAGAAGATGTTGAAGTAGAAACACAACCTGTACAAGAGGAGATTTTAGTTCAAGCTCCACAGGATACTGCAGAAATGAATCCAGAAAGAGAGGAAAATGTCAATATGGCAGCTTTGATGTCATTAATGATGCAGATGAACAAGAAAATGGAAGAGAATTCAAAAGAAATCAAAGAAGACATGAAAAAAATGGAACAGAAAATGGAAGAGAATACAAAGAAAATGGAAGAGAATACAAAGAAAATGGAAGAGAATACAAAAAAAATGGAAGAGAATTCAAAAGAAATCAAAGAAGACATGAAAAAATTGGAAGAGAATTCAAAAGAAGTCAAAGAAGACATGAAAAAAATGGAACAGAAATTGGAAGAGAATTATAGAAAATTAGAAAAGAAAATAGAAGATAATAATAATAAAATTGTAAAACAAATAGAAAAACAAATGGATAAAAACTTGAAACTGTAGAGAAAAAAGTAGCAAATGAAATAAAAAATATACGGAATGACTACAAGAAAAGGATAGAAAATAAGAGGACAGAAGTAAAGAGGATTATTCAAGATAATAAGATAGATATAGAACAGAAAATAGAGTTGCAGAAATGTAACTAAGAAGTAAAAATTAACGAAGACAGGAGAAACACAGAAGAAAAATTAGACGATATACAACAAAATATCCAAATAAATAGTAATCAAATAAGAAATGTGGAACAGAGAATAGATGATATTTCACAAATGAGAGACATGGGGAGACCTTACTTAAATTTAACAAATGAGACTGGGATTAAATTCTCTGGTAATATAAAAAATTTGCATCCTAGAGTATACATAAATAGTTTAAAACATAAATTAAGATTAGTGAATAATATTAATGATATTAAAGATTATATTAGAATGACATTAAATGACAATGCAGCAACTTGGTTTGCTAGTATTGAAAATGATTTAGATAATTTTCAAACATTTGAAAATAAATTTTTAAATTATTATTGGGGTGAATTAGAGCAAGCCAAATTTAGAGAAGTTCTATATTTTGGAAAGTATAATTACAATTTAAGATCAAATATGGTAGATTATGCATTGAAACTGATAACAGTTGCAAAATATTTAGAACCACCACTTAGAGAGGATGAAACAGTCTTAAATGTATCTAGACATTTTGATGCTGATGTTGTGCAAACAGTAACTGTACAACATATTCAAACAATAGAGAGTTTTATTAATTTTATTCAAAGAATACAAAGAGGTAATATGGCAAGTAATAATGATAACAATGATATTAGGATAAATAATAATAACAGAAAAAACAATTATAACTTTCAATATAATAAGAATAATTATCAACAATATAGACAATCATACAATAATACTAGATATGGTGATAATTTACAAAATTTTAACAATAATAACAATAATCAAAATAGACAGAATCCTAATAACAATACTAGTTATAATTTTAATAATAATACTAATAATAATAGACAAGATTTTAACAATAGAAGAAATACAGAACGACCTAATTACAACAGACAGGTAAATTGTGTACGAAGGAATAGAAGCTGCGAAGACAGGGAACGAAATAGTAAAAGGCAAGAAAATGTGAGTAGAAGTCATAGTAGGGAAAGACATAGGACATCAGATCCAAGTGGTCAGATACAATCTGACAATTCTAATAATCAAAATTTTGTTCAGTAAACTTTCTGAATTACAAGTTAGGCCATGGCTATTATGAAAAACCTTCTGAATTTATTTCTTTAGATGAAGATAAAATTATTGAATCTATTAATTTAATTTATATAAATGCTTTGGCCAAAAATAAAATGATTAATAATTATGATAGATACTGGCTCAGAAAGTACTTTAGTCTCGGAGAATTTTATTTTTAATACATTAAAACTATCAGATATAATAAAGATTCCAAAAATTAAAATTGTTGGTGCAAATAAGAAGTTGGGTGAAATTGATAAACTAGCCAATTTTAAAATTAATATTCTTAATAAAGAAATTAATATGCAAGGATTTGTTGTCATGGATTTATGTGTTGATATATTAATGGGAAATGATGAATTGGAAAAGAAGAAAGTAAAGATAGATTTTGAAGAAAAAATGGTAACTTTGAAAGGGCAAATAATTAAATTTATGCAAAAAGATGAGGTGGAAGAAGGTATAAGAGTTGATAGGATATTGTTAAAAGAAAGTAATGATGTTTATGAAGAAGAAATATATTTTGATGATAGGGATATGTCCCAAAAGAATGTAAAGAATAATTGTAGTGAATATTTAAGGAATGGAAATTTTAAGCAGATGGATGCCTACGAGGTGGAGTGCGTACAATTGGAAGCAAGGAATAATGAGTACATAATGAAGAATAATTTTATTTGTAAAGAAGAAGATATGATAAAAGTTTTAAATTGCCCTGAAGAATATAAATCAATAGTCGTTTCCATATTGCAGCAACACAAGGGACTTGTCAATAAAGAAAATAGAATTGCACAAAATTATATCCATAGTATAAAAGTTAAAGAAGAAAAAGATTTTAAAACAAAATCATACCCAATACCATATAAATACAGAGAAGAAGTAAACAGAACGATTAATAATATGTTTGAAGATGGAATCATTGAGAAGGCAGATACACGTTTCAAAAACCCTATAGTAGTAGTACGTAAAAGATCAGGTGAAATCAGGTTATGTTTGGATGCAAGGAATATTAACAAGATCACTGAAAAGCAATTTGAAGCACCAATGAGTATAGATGGAATACTAGGAAGAATTACAGGAATGTCATTTTTCACTAAAATCGATTTACAGCATAGCTTTTGGTTAATATCTCTAGAAAGAAAAAGTAGACAGTATAAAGGATTTCAGATAGATGGAGTAGTATATCAATTCAAAGTAGTACCATTTGGACTTCAATCATCTTGCAGTGCTCTATGTAGATGTCTTCATGATATTTTGGATCAATATGAACATTTTGTAATTCACTACATTGATGATATATTAATTTTTTCTAAAACGGCTGAAGATCATGAGAAACACCTAAAAATTATAATCAACAGATTAGACAAAGTTGGACTAAAAATAAATCAAGAAAAATGTACATTTTTTCAAAAAGAAGTAATATATCTAGGTTATAAACTTAATACTAAGGGAATCGAAATGGATCCAGAACGGACACAGGTCATTCAGGAATATAAAACACCACACAATTTAAGAACTTTAAGAGGATTTAAGAGGATAAATTCCATTACTTGAACTACTGAGAAAAGGTGTAAAATGGAGATGGGATCAGAGAAGAGAACTAGCATTCCAAGAAATTAAAAACATTTTTCTGTCAAATTTAAAAATATACTATCCTGACTACACACAGCCATTCATATTAAGAACAGATGCATCCATAGAGAGATTATCAGGGGTATTATTACAAATACATGATGGGGTCGAATACCCAATACAATTCATTTCAAGAATTACAAAGCCACATGAAAAGGGTTACTCAGTTTCAGAATTAGAACTAGCAAGTATCATACACTGTGTCACAAAATTAAGATTTTATTTGTTGGGTAATGAATTTACTATAGAAACAGATCACCAAGCTTTAACATCTATATTAAATAACAAATATGGAAACAGTAGAATACATCGGTGGAGTCTAATACTTAGTGAATACTGCTTTGAAATCAAATACATTTCTGGAAAATCCAACATAGTGGCAGATGCTTTATCAAGGTTAGAAAATACATCACAAAAAGGGCAGCGAACAATAAAAATTGGATTAAATCAGTTAGTAGAAAGCACTGGATTATATTCCAAAGAAGAAATTATAAGAGATCAGATCAATTTGAGTGAAAAACAAAAAGTCCTTAAGAAAGATGGAGTTTATTATAAAATAATAAATGGCATAGAAGTATATGTAATAACTACAACTTTGGCAAGGAAAATATTGAAAAATTTACATAACAATTACATGCATATTGGTTCAAGAAAACTATGGATGCTATTTAGGGACAATTATTTTGCAAAGAATGACATAAGTATAGCAAAAGAAATTACTACCCAATGCCAAATATGTCAAATAATCAAAGAAAAGAATTTCAAAAACCAGAACACATATAGATCTAATGTTATATATGAAAAACTAAATACAGTTTCCATGGATTTCATCTCAAATTTAGTTCCAAGTCCAACAGGAAAAAAGCAGATACTAGTGATAGTTGATTTGTATACAAAATTTATTAAACTATACAACCAATGTTTGAAGGTCCATACAGAATTGAACATCAGAATGGACTAAATAGTTATGTGTTGATAGATGCAGAGAATAGACTAAGAGGCATGTTTCATATCAATGACATTTTTAAATATTATGAAGAGAATGAATAATGTTTTCTATACTTTTAACACTAATAATAACAACACTAACAGCTTACTGATAGATCCATTTCATAGATAGATGGTAGATTTCATTGTTGTGAATAAATTTGACATCATATTTGTTGATTTTATCCATATGGAAATTGTTGGTGCCCTAAAAATCATATTTTGGGGTTAGATACAAAATTGATTCTATAATTGTCTTTCTAAAAATAATATGATAAAGTGTAAAACTTACCAATTCATATGGATGAAAGCTTTTTGAATGGAAATAATTCCTAGATTTGTATCCTAATATCCATTGTAAAATGTAAACACACAACACACAAACTTCCATTTGACATGACAGTTTGACATAGACAGACAACAGGGATGTATTTAATAGAACAATTTAAAAAAAAATAAATAAAAAATTAAATTAGTTAATTTATTATATTTACTAAGGTATGTGGATAAGAAAATTATTATTTAAAAAAATAATAAGTAAATTATTTATTTTAAATTTAATTTTGGGGTATTGAAATGATATGAATATAGGAGAAAAAAAAATAGTGTTTAAAAAAATTAATTTATAAGTTATATTGTTGCCGAGAGGGGGCGTTTGGGCCTGTAGGACCCATCGCCGGCTCTGCGGACTTTTTCCTGTCCTCGGAATTAGACCAGGTGTTGACCATCTTTGCTTGTCACTGATAAAATGGTTTAATACTTCTACTGGTATAAAATAACGGTTACCGTGACAAGTATCTGTTATAGGTAACAGTTCCAAGGAGCAGTTACAAAATAACAGATCAAAAATAGAAAACAGAACAGGTAAAATAGTCTAAATATTCCTTGACTTACGGAAGGAATAACTTAGTAAACAAGAAAAATAAAATGGTATAAAAGTACAATGCAAAGAAAATGTTTCTAAGTGTTTCTTGACTTACGGAAGAAACAACTTAGAATGAAAAGTAAAATACACAAGATAAAAGAATAGAAAAATGCAGAAATATTCCTAAGTGTTTCTTGTCTTACGGAAGAAACAACTTAGGACAGAAATACAGATAAATGAAATATGTAAATATGAAACAAGGTATGGAAATATTTCTAAATGTTTCTTGACTTACGGAAGAAACAACTTAGGGTGAAAATAAACAAGAGAATCAAATATGGAAAAATAAGAATACAAATACTTATAAGTGTTTCTTGACTTACGGAAGAAACGACTTACAAATACGAAAAATCAAATACAGAAAAGATGTGGAAATATTGCTAAGTGTTTCTTGACTTACGGAAGAAACAACTTAGCATAAAATAGAAAATGAAAGAGACAAATGTATTAAGTATTTTCTTAACTTAAGGAAGAAAATATCTTAAATAAAATATCGGAAATAATAATGCAACAATGATTATGAAAATATTTCTAAGTGTTCTTTTGACTTACCGGAAAAGAATGGCTTAGACGCACAATTAAAATAACAAGTCAAATATTCAGAGAAATATTTCTAAGAGTTCTTTGACTTACCGGAAAGAACTACTTAGACAAAGTACAAATCAAAATATAAAATAGAAAAAGCAAGATAAATATTTCTAAGTGTTCTTAACTTACGGAAGAACAACTTAGACACAAAATACAAGAAAAATAAACAATCAAAATAATCAAATAAAATATCAAACAATCAGTACATGAACAATATAATAATGAAACAATAGATCAACGTATTATTCTAACCTGAAAAGGTCTGAATATACAATAATGCTAAAATAAAAAGGTATACAGAAAATCAGAAATAAAACAATAACTTAGTTGGAACAATAATAGCACCGACTAGGTCTACAGTAGAAGAGGCAAGCTCGACTGATCGATGAGAGAAAATCTACCTGCTTTTATGTAAAACAAATCCTTTGTTTTACGTAACGAAAGTGGAATTTCCCTGCATCGAATCAATTAGAAATTTGGATTTGGCCAACCTTGGAATTCCCAAGTATTTTGACCGATATCCAAATTCCTTGATGCCTCCGGCACGGCTGTCACGCCTCCGGAGGACATCCCTCCCCTCTGAAAGACCTAACGGTGCTAAAAGAAAATTTATTGATAAAAAAATCGAAAATACATACAGTAAGAAGTTTTTAACCTAAAAAAAAAAATACAATATAAATACAAATATAATACAAAAGATACAATACAACTACAATTCAAACTTAAGATATATCATACTTAAAATTATAGTGGTCCAGGTGGTCCCGGTGGCCCAGTTGGTTTGGGTGTTTTTTCGACCAGGCTACTTAATTCACCCGGCTGGGGCCTTACGACGTTTCAGAACACCTAGAGTTACTCGATTCGCTCTGGTGTCTGTAACGTATCGTAACAGGGCCCCGTTATCCTCAGCCGTTCTGTCAGGGCTACTTAATTCACCCTGAGGAAGATCTTACGACGTCGTGAAGATATAAGGTTACTCAGTTCACCTTGATATCTACACGTGTCGTCATAAACCTTAATCCTGCTCTGGAGGTTCGTCCCTAGGTGGAGGAGCAGCGCGGATGTCATCCACATGAATGGTCCTATTCACGTCACGGTCGCGGTGCACCTCATAGGTATGATCGCCTAGCACCTTCAGGATCGTGTGTGGTCCCGTTCATGTTGGTCCGAAGTTCCCTCGGACGTGGTTCCTCACCATGACCTGCTCTCCTTCGATGAACCTCCTGGCAGGTGGAGCGTTAGGGTTGTCAGGAACCATGTTCCTCGCGTATACCGTGGCCTTTTGAACAGCTCTGGCAACCCTTTCGTCTCGTCTGGCTGCGGTGTTTGCCAGACGATGTTCCCGCTGTGTTTCTTCTGCGCGCCGTGGAAGATAGCCTAGCAGAAGTTCAGCGGGTGTTTCCTGGGTGGCCTCGTTCCTCCGGGTCCTTAGGCTAAACATGATGTCAGCCAGGTAGGATTCCCATCTCGGGTCATTTACAGTTTTGCATCGGGCGCGGAGTCCCTTTTTGAGCTCCTGAGCTCGGCGTTCAACCGGGTTGGCCCTCTGGTGGAAGATAGGGCTAAGTTCGGCTTTGATGTTGTGCCGTCTCAGGAATCTCTCCCATGCGTCCGTCCGAAATTGGGTTGCGTTGTCCGTAATGAGGGTGGTTGGTTTCCCCCAGCGGCCGCAGATCTCCTCTTGGAGGAACTGGATGACATCACGGCTTTTGGTGGATTGGACGCAGCGGTACTCCACCCAGTTGCTCAGGCAATCTGTTGCCAGGAGGATGTAGCGATTGCCTGTCCCTCTGGCTGGTGGGTACGGTCCTAGTATGTCGAAAGACACTCTCTCCCAGGGATTGGTAGGTTCTGTGGGCATCACAGGTGCTGCTGGCTGTCGTGGCGCGGCTTTGGTCCTCAGGCAGGTTAGGCAGGACTTGACGTAGGTCCTTACATCCTTTGATAAGGTGGGCCAGTAATATATGTTTTTGATGGCACGGATGGTTTCGTCCTGTCCTGGATGGTTAGCCTCTTCCGAATCGTGGTAGACCTTCATCACGTCCGTCCGGAGGGATGGGGGTACTACCAGCGTCCTGTGATCTGGTCTAGCGTTGTAATAAACGGCGCCATCGACCAGCGAGAATTCGCTGAGGAGGTTTTCTTCGACCTCGTTCCTTGGTCCACGTTCGGAGATCTTCAGATAGCGTCGCCGAAACCGCTGCATACCATGATGGGTTTGGTGACTTCTCCGGATTTTGTCTTGGAGTGGTAAGTCGACCAGGTCGTCAAGGATGGGGTTGGTATCAGAACCCTCATCGACGTCTTCCATCATGCATAATAGTGGGAAGGAGTCGTCTTCCTCTGCGTCTATTGTTGGCCAGCTGAGTCTGTTCACTTCTTCGTCCTGATCAGTTTCTTCTCTCTCGGTGGTCGGATTCCTGGATAGGTAATCAGGAAGCTCATTCACTTTCCCTGGGATGTGTACCGTGGTGAAGTTGAATTCTTGGAGTACCAAGGCCCATCTGGATAGTTTGGCCTTGTCTTCCTTAAACCGGTGGAGCCACAAGAGAGCCTGACTTTCTGTGTATAGTGTGAATTTCTGATCTTGAAGGAAGTGTTTGTACTTCTTGAGTGCCCAAACTAATGCGAGGCACTCCTTCTCGTTGATGTGGTAACGAGTTTCAGCTGGCTTCAACTTAGTGGAGGCATAGGCAATGACTTTCTTGTCATCTTGGGTCCCTTGGAAGAGGACTGCGCCCATGCCGACGTCAGAGGCATCCGTCTGGAGGCAGAAAGGTCTGGATGCGTCTGGTCTGTGGAGTAGGAGATCTCCCTCGATTTCGGTCTTGAGACGTTGGAAGGCGGCATCTGCGGCATCAGTCGAATGTAGACGTCTCTTATTGCCCTTGGTGAGGTCCGTCAAAGGCGTGATGATGTCAGCGAATCGAGGGATGAAATCCCTCAACCAGTTGGCGGTCCCGATGAAACTTCGTAGCTGTTTCATCGTACGTGGAGTGTCGAAGCCTTTGATCTTCTCCACGTGTTTTTCCAGAGGTTGTGTGTTGGCGGAGGTGATTTTGTGCCCTAAGTATTCCAGTTCGTCTGCCGCGAATTTACACTTCTTTAGTGATGCCCATAGTCCGTGTGTCCGAAGTCTCTCTAGAACTAGGCGGAGGTGGTTCTGGTGTTGGGTCCAGTCTTCGGAGTATATGATAATGTCGTCCATATACACTTTGATGAATATATCTATGTATCCTGCGAAGACTGAAGTCACGAGCTTCTGGAACACAGTTGGTCCATTCTTCAGACCGAAGGGCATCACGGTGAACTCGTAGGCAGAACCGTCAGGCAGGCTGAAGGCTGTCTTCGGGCTGGAGTCCTTGTGTAGAGGGACTTGCCAAAATCCGCTTTTCAAATCCAAGGTGGTAAAGATTTGTGCTGTACCGATCTCTTTGATGGAATCGTGGATTGGCGGCATACTGGAGGCTTCGTCGACGGTGACGTTGTTTAGCTTCCTGTAATCCACGCAGAAACGGGGGGTGCCATCTTTCTTGGTTACAATAACCACCGGGCTATTGTAAGGAGATTTGCTGGGGCGGATGACTCCTGCGGCTAGTATCTCTCTCACCTCTTTGGCCATGATTTGTTTCTTCTGCGTGGAGTATTTGTATGGCTTCACGTTGATCGGTTGGTTATCGGTTACCTCGATGACCATCTCGGTGGCTTTGGTGGTCGGCTGGCGCAAACGGTCGTCGAATACGTCATCGTACTCTCGTATCAGTCGTTCAACTTGTTGGAAGGCGAAGGCTGGAGCTTGATGGGGTTCCAACTGTTGGGTTTTGGGTTGCTGTCTAGCTGGGTTCTTCCAGTAGATGGTGGTTCTGCAGGTGGTACCGACGTGTAGACATTTACGGGGTATGTCTACATTGGCCTCTTCCTGTTCTAACCAAGGCATCCCTAACACAACGTCGTGGTTCAAGGTCTCCATTACAACGCAGTTGACAGTTGATTCGAGGTTGTCGATGGTGATATTGACTTCAGCAGTCCCAAGGGTACGGGACGTGCTGTCCGTGCACGTCAGCTGAACCAATCCTGGTCCTCGTTGCAGGTTCCGTCTCTGGATCAGCCTCTGGTGGATGAAATTCCCAGATGCTCCGGTGTCGACCAAAATCTTCACACGGTGCTGGTTGATCCTTCCGTGGAGTTGTGGGAGGCCTGCTGTCGAGGGTCGCATCTGAATTGGGTTCAGTTGGGGCACCATCTTCACAACAGGGTTTAGTTGGTGCCCCTGTTGGCGTTTCCCTGATTCTGAGGCAGTGGGGGTGGAAACTGGTTCCTTGATGGCATCCTGGACTGTCTATTGTTGGGGTTCCTCCACTCTTCAATGGCTTCCGGATGACGTGGGGAGTTGTTGTTCCGGTGGGGACGGTAAGATTGTCGCTGCTGTCGCGACTGTTGCTGTGTTTGCTGTTGAGGTTGTTGCTGGGGTTTGTTCAGAGCGGTATTCCGGCGGGTGTCTGCTTCCATTCCCTGGGCGATCTTTAGGAGGTCTTCTTCTGTCTTCGGGATATTCAGCCGTAAGCAGATCGAGATATCTGGTCGTAGTTGATTCACAATTGTGATGCATCTCTGGTCTTCAGGGGTGTATGGGGCGAGACGTCTGAACAGGGCAGCTTTCCCATTGATGAAGTCTTCCGTTGGTTCATCCTTCCGTTGGTGTTCGCCGTGGAGTTTGGATGTGAGGGCTGAAAGTAAAGCGGGATCGTTGTACTTCTTCAGGAGGCGGCCTCGGAACGTATCGTATGGCAGGTCTGTATGTGAGAATTTCTGGGCCCATTTCTTCGCATCACCGTGGAGAGAATTGTCTATTAGGTAGTCAATCCATTGGTCCTCGTCGACATCGTATTTGGTGAGGAAGTTCTCTGCTTTGTTCAGGAAGTTGAGTGGTTGATTATCAGGGGTATTATTACAAATACATGATGGGGTCGAATACCCAATACAATTCATTTCAAGAATTACAAAGCCACATGAAAAGGGTTACTCAGTTTCAGAATTAGAACTAGCAAGTATCATACACTGTGTCACAAAATTAAGATTTTATTTGTTGGGTAATGAATTTACTATAGAAACAGATCACCAAGCTTTAACATCTATATTAAATAACAAATATGGAAACAGTAGAATACATCGGTGGAGTCTAATACTTAGTGAATACTGCTTTGAAATCAAATACATTTCTGGAAAATCCAACATAGTGGCAGATGCTTTATCAAGGTTAGAAAATACATCACAAAAAGGGCAGCGAACAATAAAAATTGGATTAAATCAGTTAGTAGAAAGCACTGGATTATATTCCAAAGAAGAAATTATAAGAGATCAGATCAATTTGAGTGAAAAACAAAAAGTCCTTAAGAAAGATGGAGTTTATTATAAAATAATAAATGGCATAGAAGTATATGTAATAACTACAACTTTGGCAAGGAAAATATTGAAAAATTTACATAACAATTACATGCATATTGGTTCAAGAAAACTATGGATGCTATTTAGGGACAATTATTTTGCAAAGAATGACATAAGTATAGCAAAAGAAATTACTACCCAATGCCAAATATGTCAAATAATCAAAGAAAAGAATTTCAAAAACCAGAACACATATAGATCTAATGTTATATATGAAAAACTAAATACAGTTTCCATGGATTTCATCTCAAATTTAGTTCCAAGTCCAACAGGAAAAAAGCAGATACTAGTGATAGTTGATTTGTATACAAAATTTATTAAACTATATCCCTGCTCAAGAACAAATGTTAAAACATTGAAATTATATATTAATCAATTTTCGAAGAAATAGGACCATTTATAAATTGCATAATAGATAACGCTACATATTTTAACAACCAAAAATTTCGGGCATTTTCAAGATCAACATGAAACATGGCAGCAACATATACCACAAGTAATGCTGGAGAAAACCGTTGTAAGAAATTACAACCAATGTTTGAAGGTCCATACAGAATTGAACATCAGAATGGACTAAATAGTTATGTGTTGATAGATGCAGAGAATAGACTAAGAGGCATGTTTCATATCAATGACATTTTTAAATATTATGAATAGAATGAATAATGTTTTCTATACTTTTAACACTAATAATAACAACACTAACAGCTTACTGATAGATCCATTTCATAGATAGATGGTAGATTTCATTGTTGTGAATAAATTTGACATCATATTTGTTGATTTTATCCATATGGAAATTGTTGGTGCCCTAAAAATCATATTTTGGGGTTAGATACAAAATTGATTCTATAATTGTCTTTCTAAAAATAATATGATAAAGTGTAAAACTTACCAATTCATATGGATGAAAGCTTTTTGAATGGAAATAATTCCTAGATTTGTATTCTAATATCCATTGTAAAATGTAAACACACAACACACAAACTTCCATTTGACATGACAGTTTGACATAGACAGACAACAGGGATGTATTTAATAGAACAATTTAAAAAAAAATAAATAAAAAATTAAATTAGTTAATTTATTATATTTACTAAGGTATGTGGATAAGAAAATTATTATTTAAAGAAATAATAAGTAAATTATTTATTTTAAATTTAATTTTGGGGTATTGAAATGATATGAATATAGGAGAAAAAAAAATAGTGTTTAAAAAATTAATTTATAAGTTATATTGTTGCCGAGAGGGGGCGTTTGGGCCTGTAGGACCCATCGCCGGCTCTGCGGACTTTTTCCTGTCCTCGGAATTAGACCAGGTGTTGACCATCTTTGCTTGTCACTGATAAAATGGTTTAATACTTCTACTGGTATAAAATAACGGTTACCGTGACAAGTATCTGTTATAGGTAACAGTTCCAAGGAGCAGTTACAAAATAACAGATCAAAAATAGAAAACAGAACAGGTAAAATAGTCTAAATATTCCTTGACTTACGGAAGGAATAACTTAGTAAACAAGAAAAATAAAATGGTATAAAAGTACAATGCAAAGAAAATGTTTCTAAGTGTTTCTTGACTTACGGAAGAAACAACTTAGAATGAAAAGTAAAATACACAAGATAAAAGAATAGAAAAATGCAGAAATATTCCTAAGTGTTTCTTGTCTTACGGAAGAAACAACTTAGGACAGAAATACAGATAAATGAAATATGTAAATATGAAACAAGGTATGGAAATATTTCTAAGTGTTTCTTGACTTACGGAAGAAACAACTTAGGGTGAAAATAAACAAGAGAATCAAATATGGAAAAATAAGAATACAAATACTTATAAGTGTTTCTTGACTTACGGAAGAAACGACTTACAAATACGAAAAATCAAATACAGAAAAGATGTGGAAATATTGCTAAGTGTTTCTTGACTTACGGAAGAAACAACTTAGCATAAAATAGAAAATGAAAGAGACAAATGTATTAAGTATTTTCTTAACTTAAGGAAGAAAATATCTTAAATAAAATATCGGAAATAATAATGCAACAATGATTATGAAAATATTTCTAAGTGTTCTTTTGACTTACCGGAAAAGAATGGCTTGAATCAATCTTGAATCCCATCTCGTATGTTTTGCATTAAAATCACCTGCTGCAATAAAGCGATGACCAAGCCCATTGAAATAACTAGAAAAATGTTCCTCTTTTATTATTTTACCAGGGGGGCAATACGTAACTGACATCGTTATGTGTCCTTTATTGAGTTCTATAGATATAGAGGTTGCCTGAATGTTGATTTCACACACTTTATTTATTTCGTGATGTTTTATGTTACATCTAATGATTAACGCAGTTCCACCATGACCTTTCCCCATTGGGTGTGGTGTGACATAGGTGCAAAAATCTAGCATACTAAAATGGCTCTTGTTTGTCATATGAGCTTCACAGACCATCATGATATCAAGATTATTTAATTTTATAAATGCCTTAATTTCCTTACTATGGTTTGTGAGGCCGTTTACGTTCCAATATCCAATTTTAATTTTGGGATTGAACATTAAGTTTTGATAACATCATTATGAGAAGGTCGAACATTTTATCCATTCTCTCAATGAACGACTAGTATTTGAGGAACTTGGCGGGCAATGAGATTGTATTTTCTCCCTCAACTTTGGAAATTGTTTTCTTTGGAGCTCTTTGTAAACCAAACAGCCTCTGTAGTTGGCAGGATGATTCTCTTGGCAATTTGTGCACTTCGCATCTTTAATTCGTGTTGGGTTTGGGCATTCGGATGACAAGTGATTGGCTGTACATTTTACGCATCGAGGCATTCTGTTGCAATATTTGTGAGTGTGTCCGAAATGTTGACACCTGTGGCATCGCGGAATTTCTCTTTTGGGATGTGGTGGTTCAACTTCAACTATTGAGTTAAGTAGTTTATTGACTTTATAAATGTCTTTATTGTTTGCATTAGCAACCAATTCTACATGGAAAAGTGGTAGTTGCTTTTTATCCTCTTTTCGTTTTATGTTGAAGATATTTTTGACTGAATGTCCTAGTTCTTCGAGTGCCCTTTTAATTTAATTAATTTCTGTTGAGGGGTGAATATTGCGGATAACCACTCGAAATCCACTGTCCTGTTTTATTTGATATGTGTGAAAATGCGTTTTTTTTTCTGTTAATCTTTTAATAATATCCGAATAGTTTTCAGGTGAATCTACTTGGAGTTTAATTTGGTTATTTCCAAGACATTTAATGGTATATAGATTTGGTATTTTTTCATCAAGCAGTTCGCGTAGCGGTTTTATATATTCGACATTCTGAATGAATATTGGTGGAGATTTTTTGGATTCGGCATTTTTATTTTCTTCTTGTATATCATCAGTAGCTAAAGGGCTATATCTTTTGGTCGTTGGCATAGGTTTCTGCAACCAATAATCCTGAATAGTAGTTTGCTTTTTAATTCTATGCGGAGGGCTATCTTCTGATCGCTGACGCTTCTTATTTGGAATTAACGTCCAACCTGTATCATCATTACGCTGACGAGTTTGTTCAGTGGCTTCTGTTTGTTGTGCTAGTTTGTTGTCTGACAAACATGTCGACGTTGAGGCACAAACAGATGAGCTATTAGTGACGTTTATCCTGATTTCATTTAAGGAAATACTGTTTGTTCTGGTTTTAAGCGACGGTGGAGGAGTTCTTGCCAGACCGGACTTTCTTACAGGTGGATTCTCATTACTTTTAACGTGGTAGAATAACTCTGAATATTATCTGAATTTGGAATTTGATTTTCCCATTCCATTTTAGCTACTTATTTAACATGTATTTTACAAAAATATTTTTTATGTAATTATTTTTTTTTGTTTGTTTGCTTTACGATAGGAGAATGAATCCAGATCGACTCTTCGGAGATCAATTCTCCTCTTATAGCTACTTAGTTTTTATATATCCAGTAATAGGTACTTTGTTTTCCCTTTCTATATTATTTTCTTGAAGTCTAGCAACACTGTCAGGCGTTGAGACGTGGGCCGTTTTCTTACCGCAGAACTGGATTGCAGATAACCTTATATGCGCTATATAAAGAAAAATTTGTGGCCTGTTTGCGGGAAGCAAAAGTAGTCGGGCACACTTTAAATTGTTTTATTGATTTATTAACAATAAACTACATAATAAAAACAAGTAAGAAAACTGTAAGAGTTCTTTTCGTTGTCACCTTCTCGTGTGATTGTATTCTGACAGCCATCAGCTGCTCTGATCTCCTCTTCTTTTCTCCGTCGACGTTACCTCACTTCGGTAGCACAGTCAACCCATGTGTGGCTGCAGGTTAACTGTCAATCTGCCACAGGGCTCCCCTCCAGTGAAGAACCTGCTGGTTTCGAACGGCTATGTTGACTTGTGTTGTTGATCAGACGGTTGGCATATGCATGTTCTTCCTGCACCTGTTGGGCCGCAGGAATATATGCTGGTTTGAGTCGGTCCATGGAAATTCGCTGAGGAACATTTTGGACATCCTCAGTTAAAAACTTATCACTTCGTTCTAACACTCTAAACGGGCCGGTATAGGGAGGTGTAAGAGCTTCACTTTATCGGTCCGCACAAACACATGACTCGTAGTCTGTAGATCCAGATGGACAAAGGCAGTACGGGGTGAGTGGTTGCTCGTCGGTACAGGACACAATGCTCCCATGGTCTCACGTAGTCGTTGGACAAAACTATGCTCGTCGGGTATAACAGCACTAGGGATAAGCAGCTGCCCAGGGAGACTCACTGGGATACCATACACTAACTCGGAGGCTGTACATGCAATGTCTTGTTTGAAAGTGTTTCGAAGGCTTAGCATGACCAGAGGGAGGGCTTCAACCCACGATACTGTGTCCGCGGCGATGAGAGCAGCCTTGAGCGTTCGGTGGAAACGTTCAATACATCCGTTTGACTGTGGGTGGTAGGCA
Organism: Diabrotica undecimpunctata; assembly: GCF_040954645.1. Classification (NCBI taxonomy): domain Eukaryota; kingdom Metazoa; phylum Arthropoda; class Insecta; order Coleoptera; family Chrysomelidae; genus Diabrotica; species Diabrotica undecimpunctata. The sequence goes on from NC_092804.1 coordinate 89,965,071, forward strand.
GTGGTTTTAATATGTTGTACACCTAGCTATCCATTGAGCTGGCGAAACAACTGGCTCTCAAATTGCCTACCTCGGTCCGTTGTTATGGTTGCTGGCACGCCAAACCGGGATATCCATCGATCCCTCAAGGAGCTTCTGAGCGACAACTTCGGTTGTAATCTCCGAGATAGGTATGGCCTCTGGCCATCTTGTGAAACGGTCGATGATTGTGAGCAGGTATCGAAAGTTCTGATTTGCTGGAAGTGGGCTCACGATGTCGACATGTATGTGTGCGAATCGATCGTCTGGCATTCCTAGAGGTGTAACAGTGTGACGTCCAATTTTGGCACGTTGACATTGGATGCACTCTCGTGACCACTGCTTGACTTGGCGATTCATGTTATGCCACACAAAACGTTCAGCAATCATTCGTAATGTAGCAGCATGCCCTGGGTGGGACTGCGTGTGGAACTTCAGGAAAACATCTCTTTGGAACACAGCTGGCACATAAACTCGTATACGACCATCTTCGACTGAACAATAATTAGGCCGTTGGCTATCTGGTAGAACTATGCGTTGAAGTTGTAAGGAACTGGCAGGATCGTTCAGGGTCTGTTGAAGACCCTCATCTGTAATCTGAGCTTCGGATAGCCGGTCATAGTCAACTGACATGTTCAATTGGGCATTTGGTGCTGGAAAGACCAATTCAGTCGACGCGGCCAAGAGTTCTTTTACCTTGGTGAAAGCTGCTGCGGCTGCTGGTGTTAATGTTAGTTCTTGCTGCTTTTTCTTTTGCTGAGACAATAACTCCGTTAGTGGCATTAGCTCATTGGCAGCATTAGGTAACCAACGTCTGTAGAAATTGAACATACCCATAAATCGTCGTAGCTGTCGATAGGTCGTAGTTTGTGTAAACTTACGAATCGCGCTAACTTTAGCCGGTAATGGACGAGCGCCAGTTGGGGATACCGTGGCACCCAGGAAGTTTACTTCACGTTTACGGAATTTTGATTTATCCTTGTTGATTTGGAGTCCATTTGCTTCCAGAATCCGAAGTACTGATGCCAGGTGTTGCTCATGCTCAGTCTCAGTCTCCAAGGCAACCAAAATATCGTCAATGTATACATACACATATGAGCATTCTCGAAAAAGGTGATCGAGGTATCTCTGGAACGTCTGGGCAGCATTTCGCAAACCGAACGGCATTCGGAGGAACTCGTACAGCCCAAAGGGGGTTATTACAGCCGTCTTTTGGACATCCTTTGGGTGGACTGGAATTTGGTAAAAAGCACGTACCAAGTCGATGCAAGAGAAAATGTTCTTACCATGTAGCTGGTTAGCAAAATCCTGGATGTTCGGTATAGGGTAGCGATCTGGTTTCGTCATGGCATTTAAACGCCGGAAGTCTCCACAGGCACGCCATCGTCCATTGGACTTCTAAACTAAGTGAAGCGGACTGGCCCAAGATGACTTTGATGGTCGGATAATGCCTGCCTGCATCAGCTCGTTGAATTCTGCTCGTGCAGCTTGAAGACGGTCTGGTGGAAGTCTTCGTGGTTTAGAGAAAACTGGTGTACCTCGAGTCTCAATATAGTGCTGGACTCTTTCAGTATCCTCTAGTATAGCAACGTTACACGATCATAGGGATGGGCAGTGGATAAGCCTACTTCTGGCACCCTAACACGACGAGACACACAGGTAATACTGCTTGACAAACTTGGACTTACTAGTCGTTTGTTTCTCATGTCTACGCTAATGCCATGGTACGTCAGAAAATCGGCTCCTAGTATGGGTGTGGTGACATCTGCGACTACAAATGTCCATGTTACAGGTTGGCCTAGACCAAGGTTTAGTGTGAGCTGTTTCTGACCATATGTTTGGATGCACGATCCGGTGGCAGAATACAGGCATACAGTGCTGGGCTGAGTCGCAGTGCAGATTTTACGTGGAAGCACACTTAGGTCTGCCCCTGTATCAAGAAGAAATTGAAGTTGGAGAGCACTATCGGTAATGAAGAGGCGGCGTGGTATGTGAGGGGCTGCGGTTGCCGCCATTACTGGCCCTTTGATCGTTTTTTGTAAAATTGCAGGGTGGTCTACACTTCTTTGTTTGTGCACAAAATCTTCGATGGTAGTAACACTGTTCGTCAGATGATGACTTGGTACTCTTGACCATTTGAATCTGTTGCCCTTTTTCAGCTACAGTTAATCTGTTAGATAAAGCATTCACTTGGTCACTCAATGCAGCCACTGTTTTGTTTAACGTAGAGCTTTCGGTAACAACCATGACTGGAAAACTGGAACACCGGAGGTACGTATCGGCTTTCTTAGCAAGTTCTTCAAGGTCTCCATCAAGAATAGATATAACGTTTCAAACTGAAGGTGGTAGGCGGTCCAACCAAAAATTTTTGAGAACTTGCGTACTAATGCTATCCATGACCAAAGCTTGCATTCGATGGAGTAGTTGAGTGGGTTTTAGGTCACCCAGAGTGAGTTCCATCAACTTATGGATCTTTTCATCTGAGCTGGTGCCATACCTGTCGAGAAGTCGAGTTTTTAGTTGTATATAGGCATTGCCACCAGTGGGATTCTTTACTATGTCTGCTACTTCTATAAGTACTTCACTGTTTAAACTAGCAACAGTATGGTCGAATTTACAGTTGTCAGTTGTGATTTTGGCTTGTCGAAACTGCGCTTCTAGCCGGAGAAACCATAGTTCTGGTTCAGTGCGCCAAAACTCTGGCGCTTTAATGCCTACCCGTGCAATTAATGAGTGATCATCGCCTTCGCACGGTGTAATATTCATATTGTTTGGCATTGTTTGGTCGGTGTTTGTCATAGTTGTGTATAAAACGTTGTACTTACAGTTTTTTTCTCGGGGTTACCAATGTGGCCTGTTTGCGGGAAGCAAAGTAGTGGGGGCACACTTTAAACTATTGATTTATTAACAATAAACTACATACTAAAAACAAGTAACAAAACTGTAAGAGTTCTTTTTGTTGTCACCTCGTCGTGTGATCGTGTTCTGACAGCCATCAGCTGCTCTGATCTCCTCTTCTTTTCTCCGTCGACGTTCTCTCACTTCAATAGCACAGTCAAACCATGTGTGGCTGGAGGTTAACTGTCACTCTGCCACAAATTCAATGACACAAATAGACGGATCTCAAGCACGAAATCGACTTGAGTACACAAACATGCCCGGGTATCTCTTATGGGAGTGACAGTCCTCTGAAATTTGTATTTCCTAAGGACACCAGAGGGCGTAGCATTCATAGCAAAGCTTCGTGACTGCGCAATACCTCAACCAACAAAACAAGTACGCCATTTTTATTGTGGTTTCGACACAGTGTTTCGAGTTGTATTATTTGCGATTAAATAATTGTTTGCTTTTTTGCCATCATATTTAAATAATTACGGTTTTTAACTGTTGCGTTAATGGTTGTAATAATTACAATAAGGATGCTCAAATGCATATTTTTCCAAAAGATAGGGCGGTAAGTAGAAAATGATGATATAAGATTTTATTTATTTTTTAATAATTGCCTTAAAATGTCCGATGTTGTCCCAAACTTCTTTCTTTCACGTTATGATGTGTATTAGAATTGTTGCCGATATAGAATTAGGTAAAAGTTTTTTAGGAATTAAAATTATCGCCATTAAAAATGTGGCAATTCTTCAATGTTTCAAGAACTTTTTCTTCAAAACTTTTGTTTATTTCTCCTTTTGTAAAGCACCTCCAGAAATATACTATGTAACATTATTTCACAGAAAATATTAAAAACAAACTATTTATTTTTTAGCTTTATGATATTTGGATTAACAAAATTGGCAGAGAAGACTTGTACAAATCATTTTGGACCAGAAGCCCGCTATGTTGGATTGGGATATAAGTCCACCTTGAAATGTGATGCTATTCCTTCTCTGTTTCTGTGTTGTAATTTATAGAAACTACAGAATAGCCACTGTTTAACCAACTACATTTAAATACATGTAATTAATGTTTATATAAAAACGTAAAAAAGAAAATAAAGTAAAATGAAAAAGAACCAACATTTGTTTTATTTTTGTAATCAAACCCTCAATATTAATCTTTATATTTGAAGAATTACGAGAAGTTTTTTAAAAAGATGTTGCTTTCCTAAGGCCGCCAGATGGCGCATTGTCCAGAAATATCCTACACAGTTTCCTATCTATTCAGTAATATATATTCTTTATCTATGTACACAAAAATGACAGCTCGTGCTCAAGCATCGGATCGACCTGCCTTGAGCACGAGATGTGACGGGATCCTAACCCTAACCTTACTAACCTAACTTGTTTGTTTATGTTTATATTTTTTTTTCAATTCGCTTCCAATACAATATATTTTTGTTTTTTGAGATTATGGATATTGTTGTTCAACATCCAGGATTAAGTCATGGCAGCTTATCAAAGCTGATTAAGAGTTAGAATGTAAAGAGGACAAATTCCAGAATTATTAATAGGTGAATTATTATGAATAGTGAATATGCCTGCAGGGCAGGCACTATCTACTTACTCCAGTATTAAAGCAAGGAATTTATTGATAATGGGCTAAACAAAAAAAAATAGGTTATTTGATAGATGTATCTTTTTATGTACCTAATGATCAACAAAATAGATATAATACTGCATATGTAAGAAATGTTGCCAAAAGTCTATTTAGAACCTGGAAAATATCGTTTCTCTGTCTGCAATGAGGCCTACAAATCAAATTAAATACATATTTTGCTATAATAAGTGCTACATCAGTACTCTGCAATATGTTTACAGGAAAATAATGATAGTGATGATGATTTTCTAGAAAATACTGATGTGCCAGTAAATAGAAATGTTAATGATGTGGAATAAGGTTTAAATTTTAGGAGACATTTTATTCAACAATGTTGAGAATGTGAATGTATTATTGAATTACTTATATTATGTTAAATGTAATTATTTTTTATTTTATTTGTCAAAATGTATTTTTTATATTTTAATTTAAAATAAATGAGGGTTATACTATACTCAGACAACTTAAGCAAGTATATCTTTATTGAGTTCAAGTTGTCTCCCTCCTTTTATATACGTGTTTCATAAAACATTTCCTTATCAAATATAAAATTAATTACACATTTAAAATATTAATATTCTTTATTTAAAAATATATTTATAAACCTTCACGATAAGTAAATTTGAAAGTAACAATTTATAAAACTTTAATATAATAATAAAATTTTATGAAAAAGACAGAAAAGATTTTATTTCACGTTCAAAGCGTCTATGTATCTATTGATACGTATTTCGACTTAAAAAGTCTCATCAGAATAGTTATTCATAGCCGTTCTTAACGTGAAAAATAAAATTCTCTGTCTTATTAGAAGTAACAATAACATGACTTCGTTATGGACGCAATAGCGACATCTGATAGAAAAATCGGTAAGATAGTTTCGAAACAAATTCAGATTTCTGCTTTAATCTGGAGCCTTCTAAAAATTGCAAGACATGACCAGACGATGATAAAGATGTTTAAAGAAGACATGGGGAATCTAAAATTTGCATTCCACGACATGTCTATTCATCTAGGCAGAAATCCTAACGAATTTGTTTCTCGTACTCATACAGAGTAGATCCGAATAAAATGAAAAAGACAGAAAAGATTTTATTTCACGTTCAAAGCGTCTATGTATCTATTGATACGTATTTCGACTTAAAAAGTCTCATCAGAATAGTTATTCATAGCCGTTCTTAACGTGAAAAATAAAATTCTCTGTCTTATTAGAAGTAACAATAACATGACTTCGTTATGGACGCAATAGCGACATCTGATAGAAAAATCGGTAAGATAGTTTCGAAACAAATTCAGATTTCTGCTTTAATCTGGAGCCTTCTAAAAATTGCAAGACATGACCAGACGATGATAAAGATGTTTAAAGAAGACATGGGGAATCTAAAATTTGCATTCCACGACATGTCTATTCATCTAGGCAGAAATCCTAACGAATTTGTTTCTCGTACTCATACAGAGTAGATCCGAATAAAATGAAAAAGACAGAAAAGATTTTATTTCACGTTCAAAGCGTCTATGTATCTATTGATACGTATTTCGACTTAAAAAGTCTCATCAGAATAGTTATTCATAGCCGTTCTTAACGTGAAAAATAAAATTCTCTGTCTTATTAGAAGTAACAATAACATGACTTCGTTATGGACGCAATAGCGACATCTGATAGAAAAATCGGTAAGATAGTTTCGAAACAAATTCAGATTTCTGCTTTAATCTGGAGCCTTCTAAAAATTGCAAGACATGACCAGACGATGATAAAGATGTTTAAAGAAGACATGGGGAATCTAAAATTTGCATTCCACGACATGTCTATTCATCTAGGCAGAAATCCTAACGAATTTGTTTCTCGTACTCATACAGAGTAGATCCGAATAAAACGAGTGAGAATTTGTTTCGAAACTGTCTTACCGATTTTTCTATCAGATGTCGCTATTGCGTCCATAACGAAGTCATGTTATTGTTACTTCTAATAAGACAGAGAATTTTATTTTTCACGTTAAGAACGGCTATGAATAACTATTCTGATGAGACTTTTTAAGTCGAAATACGTATCAATAGATACATAGACGCTTTGAACGTGAAATAAAATCTTTTCTGTCTTTTTCATTTTATTCGGATCTACTCTGTATGAGTACGAGAAACAAATTCGTTAGGATTTCTGCCTAGATGAATAGACATGTCGTGGAATGCAAATTTTAGATTCCCCATGTCTTCTTTAAACATCTTTATCATCGTCTGGTCATGTCTTGCAATTTTTAGAAGGCTCCAGATTAAAGCAGAAATCTGAATTTGTTTCGAAACTATCTTACCGATTTTTCTATCAGATGTCGCTATTGCGTCCATAACGAAGTCATGTTATTGTTACTTCTAATAAGACAGAGAATTTTATTTTTCACGTTAAGAACGGCTATGAATAACTATTCTGATGAGACTTTTTAAGTCGAAATACGTATCAATAGATACATAGACGCTTTGAACGTGAAATAAAATCTTTTCTGTATTTTTCATTTTATTCGGATCTACTCTGTATGAGTACGAGAAACAAATTCGTTAGGATTTCTGCCTAGATGAATAGACATGTCGTGGAATGCAAATTTTAGATTCCCCATGTCTTCTTTAAACATCTTTATCATCGTCTGGTCATGTCTTGCAATTTTTAGAAGGCTCCAGATTAAAGCAGAAATCTGAATTTGTTTCGAAACTATCTTAATAAAATTTTAATTTAAAATAAATGAGGGTTATACTATACTCAGACAACTTAAGCAAGTATATCTTTATTGAGTTCAAGTTGTCTCCCTCCTTTTATATACGTGTTTCATAAAACATTTCCTTATCAAATATAAAATTAATTACACATTTAAAATATTAATATTCTTTATTTAAAAATATATTTATAAACCTTCACGATAAGTAAATTTGAAAGTAACAATTTATAAAACTAAAAAATGGAATAATATCAGGCTTGTTAAATATAAAAAAATATAATAATCACTTTACAACCACCATAGTATACATTAAAAACAAAATCACCAAAAAAAATATCCACAACTAGTATTTACATTTAGAATTTTTAATAGTTTTCAATATAATACATACATTAAGTACAAAATAAGAATAGTATATATAAATGATTGTTTTAAAAATCCATAACTATAGATTACTATTAATGTTTGGAATAATTCAAACCTTTTTTGGCGAACGTTTTTTATTTGCAATTATAATAGCCACTATTCCATTAGAAGTAGTGTTTGTTATTATTGTTGCAAATTGCCATATGTACATTTAAGATTACTTAGGTACCATTTGAAGCACATTGACATATTCTATAGGAACAATAGGTGTCATATTACAAGTATTACTTGAAATTATTATTAAATGTATAGGTAAGATTTCTCAAAATTATCATACATAACAACTCTTTATTTTGAACTGGAAAAGCAATGGAGGGAGTCAGATACTTCTGATGTTACAGTAATTTTAAACTTACATGTCCTATCTGGTGGGCCCCCTTTTGTCCTAAGTATGAATATATAGTAAATTTACCTCTTGTAAATACTTCTGTGTTGTCCCAAGGACAGTCGACGCTTACATATATGTCGGAAACAGCAACTTTCACCAACTCCAGCACTACATCAGGCTTTGGTTTTTTCAAAGGGCCATCACCTGTATCCAGCATGCTAATGTTTCTCTGCATTTTCTACGATAAAAACTTTGCTTAAATAAATAAAAGTTTTTTACCTCCGTTTCAATTTGTTTTACAATTTTCGTAGCTGTTCTTAAGTCTTTAATATATCTACCCTTCTTTTTTCATTAAGGGAGCACCGTCTGTCCTTTTATTCGCTACACTATTATTTTCCTTTATCAGCTGGATTAAAAACACCTTTCCTTTTGTTGAATACACTGCATATTTAGTACAATTTCCGCTCATCTAAAAATACACATAATTGAAATTTATTCCCTCGAATGCATATTTTTTATAATATATTAGGTATATACCTTAAAATAATTTATTAAAAATTAATTTTTTTTAATACACATGCAACATGCATTTTCTTCAATAAAGGTAAATTTGGCGCTAAAAATATTTAAATAAAGATTAGTGACAATGATAATAATTGACAGAATCTTCTTTTTATTGGATGTCATCAATCAAATTTCCTTAAAATCCCTAATTTTCGTACTTGAGATCAATCTTGTACCAATAGAAGAATTGTTCAATGTTATTTTTGAAAGTCGGCAAAAAGTGTGTCGGGTGGTACCACGTACCACTAAGGAGCGGTCATGTCAGCTCTATTATTGCTTCTAAAATATGAAAGAGTGGGGCAATACTTAAATGAAACTTTAGATATTTTTATATGAAGATGCTGCGTAGTCGTAGAGGATTAAATTTTTGCGTTTTATAAAATTTTTTAGAGAAAATAATATTATTTTAACTTTTAATAAATTAATCTTTTTAGAAAAATTATTATGATTCAAATTTTTAATTGAAATATGTACAAATTTTAAGTATAAATTAATTTAAGACTATATTGTAATAATTTCACCAATATTCATTCATTGTGAAAATTATGTTTTAGATACTACTAGTTGTTATTTTAAAACAAGATTAAATAGTACCCATACAGCGTAAAAACTTTTACATATACTATTCATTAAAAGGTTCTAAGTGCTTAGAACTTAACTTAGAACAAATAGAAAATGATATAACAACCTTAAAAATAAAAAACTGGAGAAAAAAAGCACGAAACAGATCAGAATGGACAAGAATCCTGGAACAGGCCAAGACCCAAAAAGGGTTGTCGAGCTAGTGATGATGATGATGATTCATTAAAAGGTACTGTTAAATATTTCAAAAATAAATCAGGAATGCTTTTTGTTATTAAAAAAATATGGATGAAATGGAAGTTTGGAAGTTTCGGCGAAATGGAAAATTTCATAATTTAGTAAAAAGTTTCATTGAATACTTTTTTTTTTAATTGAAATTTTTTTAAAACGTTTCGTTAATTTCTGGGCAGAAAAACAGTATAATAAAAACTTATCTGACGGTTTTTCGTTGTGTTGGAACAAACCTATTTTTAATTCAAAGTTATACAATTAAAAAAATAAATACTTTGAATATTGTAAATATCATACATTTTTAAGTTTTAAAATTAAAAATTTAACAATTTAATATATTAAAAATAAAGATTTTATTGTGAAACAACAAAAAAAAAGACAGTTTGCAAATCAATGGCATCAAAATTTGTTTAGGCGTAGATGCAGTTACCCGTTCGTACTCATTTCCCACTTCCCCCTAACTACATATTTCATTATGAAATTTTCGCCACGGCGCCACGCTTTGAGTTTATGCAGCCACCCTCAGGAGGAGTGTTTTGAAGTATAAACCGTAACCAAATCGCCCATTTGAACTGCTCTTCTATAAGCGTCTATATTCTTTGCTTGTACGGTAATGGGTAATATACTCGGTTCGCTATTCCCAGTCCAAACTGTCTAGTGAATTTAGTAATTATTTTTTTGCAAAGTTAGTTACTTTTTGACAGACTAAAAGTGGCTGGAAATTACTATACAACCAAGCACTCATAGCCAATATTAATAGTAAACAAACTAAATAGTAAATAACTTTGCGAATTACCGACAATCAATATTTATTTATCTGCACCATATAATAAATAGTTATGTTAAATAATAACAATTAAAATATATTTTTTAAATATATACTACACAAAATTTGATGGGTTTAGTATACACTTCCACTAATTAGAATAATTCTTTTTTTTTTAAGAAAGAAGTCTGCAATAGTAGGATACTTGAGCTATTAATACTGAGAAGTAGGAATTGTTGTGTTGTAGGTTTCCGACAATAAATCTGTCAAAATATGCCCGAGCTAAGCGAATGGAGTATACTAAGGTCCATTCGCTCAACTCGGGCATATTTTGACATATTCATATCTGGAAACCTACAACACAAAAGTTCCTAGGTCACAGTATTAACAGCTTAAATAAACTTTTATTACAGACTCCTTTAATTGAAAAACGAAGAATTATTGTAAATAGTGGAAGTGTATACTAAATCCATAAAATTTTGGGTAGTATATATGTAAAAAATATATTTCAGTTGTTATAATTTAACAAAAATATTTATTATATGGTGCAAATAAATAAATATTGATTGCCGGTAATTCGTAAAGTTCTATTTTAGTTACTATTTAGTTTGTTTACTATTAAGCTATTAATATGGGCTATGAGTACGTGTGCTTGGTTGTATAGTAACTTCCAGCCACTAGTCTATCAAAAAGTAACTAACTTCGCAAAAAAATAATTACTAAATTCACTAGACAGTTCGGACTGGGATTAGCGAACCGACTATAACAAAAGTTTGGTATAATTAAGTGCTGTTGTTACCTGGTGTTTGTAAAAATAAACTCCTAGTTCTCAGAATGTTTAATAGCCATTTGTCCAACTTTAACTTTCAACCATCAACAAAAAATATTCTTTTGATTGCGAATACTATACCATTTTGGTAATGTAACTTCGGGCAGTGATTAGTTTAGAGCACTCACCAGCTCACACTCAACACAATGACGTATAATATAGACTAAGCAGTCCCGTATTCTCCCTATATAATCGGGTGTCCTAAAGATCTCCTCTCAAGGTATGTTTACCAGAACAGCGGCGTGCTCATTTCTATTTTAATGACAATAATTATTTTTTTAATTAAAATTAAATATTTATGACTTTTTTTTGTGTTCTCGTCTATAAGAGAAAAAATTATTTTTATAATGTTTGTAAAGTACATTACCTGAATTTTAATCATTTTACCAACAGGAAATATTGAAATTTCGCCTAAAGATTAAAAATTCTCATTTTTTAAATTGTATTAAGGACTATTGATTATTATTTAGTGTGAAGGAAATTTTGATAAATAAATCTAATCAGGTTTGCATTTTTATTAAGTGTTGCGAGTCTATTTAGAGAGTCGAAAGATTGCTAGAAGTCTATAAATAGTAAGTGAAAATTTATATCACGTTCATATCACTTTTCAATCAGCTGTGTTGGCATCTATGGTTGATTTTCTTTTTCTGAAGCCTGGCGGATATTACCCTAGTGTATTTTCGGTAATTTATCTATTTCCCAATATGCTTAACAATATTTTGTATGTGGTGTTCAGTAACATGATTCCTCTGTAGTTACTGATATCCTTCGGTCTCCTTTTTTAATATCGTTATTAGATGACCCTTTCTCCACTACATCAGTATACTTTTTGAGTTCCCTGTATTTTTTATTAGTTTAAGAATCCAGTGCATCAAATTGTCTTCTTAATTTTTTATTAATTCATTTTTTATCATTTCCTGGTGGTTTTCACTGTTGCAATAATTTCCTTGTATAAAGCAACTTTTGAAGTTTATATTAAGGAATTTGGAAGAAAATTAATAGGTTACTTGAGTGCAAACAAACAACAAACTGTTGAATTCTTATTTCGTGTTTTGTTGTAATGAATTAAAAACAAACAAAAAAAACATCAAATCAATTATACATTTTTAACAAAAAACATACAAAAGAAATAAATCATAAAACATTTTGCAACATAATTAGTAATTTAATTAACGCATTAATGCACACAACGTAATAAATACAGTTTCAATTATTTTCTAAGACATACAATATGTTGTATATAAAGATACAATATGTTATAATAATAAATAAGTTGTATACCAAAGACTTCTATAATTGTAATGGTGGTGTGAATATACAAAATAGGACAAGATAATGCCCTGCCTAGATCGCACAGGCCGATCAGTCTTACATCATTTTTATTGAAGGCAACAGAAAAAATTCTTGATAGACATATTAAGGGAAGACCTTTGAGGGATCATTCTCTCAATGGCAACCAGCATGCATATCAAGAAGGAAATCATCAGAAACAGCAGTGGACAAAGTAGTTCAGAAAATCAGTCACTCAACTAATAATGGAGAGAATATTTAGAAGGCACATTTAATATTGCCCTATCAAATAGATCCACTATCAATGTGTGTTACTATGTGTAAATGGATCAAAGCAATGCTGGAAAATATATTGTTGAGTGAATAGAAGATTGTCACAAAGGCGTAAGGAGAGATTTTGGCCAAAACTCCTTTGGCTAAGGGTGTCCACAGGGGGGAGTGTTTTCTCCCCTCCTCTGGTCACTCCCGGTGGATCACTTGATGTCACTTCTTGACGCACACGGGGGAAGAAGTACATGCCTATAGGGATGATCTAGTAATTATGGTAAGAGGAAAATATGGTAATTTTCATTCCAGCACACTCCAAAGAACATTAAATATCCTTAGTAGGTAGTATGACATAGAAAAATTCTCTAGCAATCTTGGTAAAACATGTAGGAGTAATATTAGATAAGCAGCTTACATGTAACGCCCAGTTGGAAAGAATAATCTACAAAGCAAAGGTTTCCCTTTCTACATGGCAAAGAGTATGTGGGAAAATTTGGGGTTTAAAACCCAAACCGATGTACTGGCTATATATGACTAGTCAGATCTATGATTACATATGGCGCACTTATATGGTAGTTTAAATAACAACAAAAGACTACTTAATAGAAGCTGAATAAGCTTCAAAGACAAGCATGTTTAATCATAACACGAGCAATGCTGACTACCCTAACTGCCTTGGAGGTCATGCTTGATCTCTCTTCATTACATATATGGATGGAGAAGGATGTGAAGGATAGGAGCATACAGAAGGTGGATAAGATGTCAGGAAGCAAGGCAAAAGGATACCTGGATCAAATCTGGAGAGATAATTAAAAATTACCTAGATTTGGAAATAGTACCAGATGCAATGCAACCTAAATATAATTTTGAAAAGTCGTTTACCATCCTCTTTATAGGAAGGTACAAATAGGAGTTAAATAAAATCAATGCATTGGCCATTGATAAATTGTTGGCAGCACCATCAAAAGTTAATGAATAGACTTTTATGCCTGAATCATAAATAAAATTTAAGCAAAGATTTACTAAGGATGCTTTTTCTTATCCACAAAAACTCTCAAAATAAAAAATATGCAACTGGCACTTTAAAATTGTCATTTAAGGCTACTAACATGAACACCAGTGCCTCTCATGCTTCTGGTATATTATCAGATTCTATATCTGTACCAAAATCTACAGAGCCAATAAATTTTTCCCATCCCATTTTACTAGCTTACGAATAGACATTTCGTTCAGAACTAAATTACACACAAGTGTTTTATTTTGCTTCCCTGCTTCTTCAACTTTGTTTTTCAAAGCATTTAAAGCTTCTTTGGAAAATCCGGGTGCGCCATCAACAGTTTGGTACCATTTTGTTATGGTTGATGGATGTGGTAATGCATTATTAAAAGCTCTTCTTACAAAATCACAGGCTTTTGCAGAATACAATTTAAAGTCAGTGCAAATGACCTTAATTCTGGAGAATATTTGGCACATTTGGCACCCTTTAAAAATCGTTGAAACAAAGCTTTGGCTGATTCTGGTAAAGAGGCCTAAAACAATAAAATATACAAAAATAAAAGAATATAATAATAATTTAATTTTGTTCCTTATAGAATATGTGAAAGAAAACTTACCAACAACACAGATTCAGCATTTTCTGTAACATACAGTTTTTCTTTTAATGATTGTACCAATGCGTTTAATGTTGTTGCTTGTCTTTTTCATCTTTTAGTAGATTTTCTTAGGGTGTCAATTTGTTTCTTTTTTTTGGTATATACATGTTTACTGATTCCATGTATCTTTTTCTTTTTCTTAGGCAGTCTAAGTCCGACATGGAAAAATCCCCCACATAATGCTTCCTAAAAATAAAAAGATTTAATGAAAGAAAAATTGCTTATTCAAGGATATAATAATGCAAATGAAAAATTAAATGAATATTGCCTCTTGTTATTTTTTTTTAGCTATTAATTCTCTGTCTGCAGCATGCCCTTCAATATTTTCCTTGCCTAAGAGTTCCTCAGTTTCTGAGGCAGACAAAGTTAGTTCACTGCTAGCAGTTCGAAATTTAAATTGTGGGTGTCTGATGGACTAGGGAGAGTTTTAGTTCCTACCACGTCTTTAGAAGACCTGTATGCAAAGAAAAAACAATATAGAAGAAACAATAAACAGAAAATTTATATAAATATTAAATACCAATGTAAAAATTTAATATACAAACATTACCCACCTTGGTAAAGCTAATGGTTTTGCATTTTCTTTTAGACGAACAAAGCTAGATTTCATGATGACATCATTTGGATCAAAATGATCACAACAAATACGTGACCATCTGGAAAGCTTGTTCTTATTTAATTGCAAAATGTATATCCAAATTTCCTGTTTTTCTTCGTCAAAAGGAAATCTATGAAAAAAATATTAGTTAGAAAAATTATATTTAAATGATTTTAATAAAAAAAAAGACAAAAAATTTAATGGAAATTGTTATTATTCATTATAATTTATTTATTTATTAAATAAATAACAACTAAACGCCTCCACTGGCTATCAAAACATAACCTAAACATACATATAAAAAAAAACTTACTTGAAAAGTGATAACGTTTCGCTCTTCGAACTTCAGCGACCATAAACAAGATACCTAAATGGCATTTTACTAAAATAGTAGGATAATGACTCTCAAAAATTTTAAATAAAATTTGCTTGTCACAAAAAATATGTAAACACACAACTTCATATCAAAACAATAAACAATAACAAAGGTATTCATGTTGCGGACACTTTTTAAAGCATTCACGGAGTCTATATATTATACGTCATTGACTCAACATAACTACATAACCAAATATATTTTCCATTTTCCTCAAAGCACCGCGTCACAGTGTTGCCATATTTTTTTTGTAAAATATGTATATGAATGTTTAAAATATACGTTACTTTAACGAAATTATAATTTGTGTCATGAGTTTTGAATAAGTATAAAACAGCATTCATAAATATTTTCTGTTACTTTAAATGCAGTTAAATATTGTAAATTATTTGACAGCACTTTCCACATCTTGTCTATTAGGACCTTCTTATTATTAGGTGTCATAGGAATCATAAATTGTAAAGTTCCGTAGAAGTTTTTATTGTACATGCATTTAACCATTATCTTAAATTTCATTAAAATCTATTAATTTTTATATAATTTCAATGCATTTCTATTATATACGGTAATTTAATTAATACTATTAATTTTTTATAACATTTTAATTAATTTTATTTTATATGCATTTAATTATTATCATTAATTTAATTAAAATCTATGAATTTTTATATAATTTCAATGCATTTCTATAATATTATGTGAGAGTATGAAAAAACTGAAGATATGACAACTCTGATACCATTTAAGCTTATGTTAATTTTCAGATATAAGTTTTGTTATGATGGGTGCCCTAAACTAATCATAGCCCAATTTGGGATACGATGTTTTAGGAGCGCCCATGGACGTATAAACACAGATAGATAGATAGATAAACTCGGTTCGCTAATCCCAGTCCGAACTGTCTAGTGAATTTAGTATTTATTTTTTTGCGAAGTTAGTTACTTTTTGACAGACGTCAAGTGGCTGGAAATTACTATACAACCAAGCACCCGTACTCATAGCCAATATTAATAGTAAACAAACTAAATAGTAAATAAAATAGAACTTTGCGAATTACCGACAATCAATATTTATTTATCTGCACCATATAATAAATAGTTAAGTTAAATTATAACAACTAAATATATATTTTTTAAATATATACTACCCAAAATTTGATGGGTTTAGTATACACTTCGACTATTTAGAATAATTCTTCTTTTTTTAAAGAAAGAAGTCTGTAATAGCAGGATACTTGAGCTATTAATACTGAGAAGTAGGAATTGTTGTGTTGTAGGTTTCCGACAATGAATCTGTTAAAATATGCCCGAGCTAAGCGAATGGAGTTTAGTTTATTTGACTGTAAGTTACAACAAGGTTTACAGCAAGTCAAAACTAAAATTATAAATATAAATCATTACAAAAAAATGAAAACAATACACTAAAAATATTTAAAACATTAAAATACATATAAAACGTACAATATGGACATCATAATATAATTAAAATAATATTAAATTTGGTTATGTTGCAGCTTGGGCATTCACAGATACACTCTGGTAATATTCACCTAATGTATAAGGACACATGGTCACTAGGTACTCTTTGACTTCGTTTTTAAAAGCTGTAGTTGAATGAATGTTTTTAAATGTTTGAGGAAGTTGATTATACAGTAGTAAACCAGAGACAGTAGATGACTTCCTACTTATTTCTAAATGTCGATAGGGTACTACAAACTGTCTCTTATTTCTTGTGTTGTGTGAGTGAATATCACTGTTACATAAAAAAGTTCTTTTATTTTTATGAATTAGTATCAATAATTCAAAAATGTAAATTCCATTCACTGTTAATAAGGTAACTGACCCTATAATTGACACTGTCCGTATATTTGACAGGTTTTATCAATAAAGCTAAAAATTAAGAAAATGGATCCGCAATTCAGTAGATTTGTGGTAGTAACGCCATCTTTCATTTGTTCTGAAATCAATCACCCCGACTTTCTTACTCAGTTGGTAAAAAACGCGCCAAAACAACAGTTGTAATGTGCATGCACACGGTGCAATAGCGTCTCTTGTGTTTTCATGTGGTGAATAAATTAAGGTGAGTGAAAATCAAGTTACTTTTCAAATGTGTTCTACAATGTTGCTACTGTTGCAAGGAAGGTTTTGTTGCTTGATATAACATTTCTAGAGTCTAAAAATCAATTTTTCATTAAAAATGCTCTAAAATTTCCAATATGTCAGCTATTTTTTAGGGTGTCAAATTTTAGGACATCTTCTGGTAAAGTGCTATAAATTTGACATGTAGGTGTCAAATTTAGGGACACCCAACTATTAATATCATATGTTCGTTTTCTGTATTCATCTCACAGAAATTGCGTATAGTTATCCTTTTTTGGTATATTTCATTACCAATGTTTTAAAAACCTAAATCTGACACCCCAGTCAAATTTAAGATCAAGGGGTGTCAAAAATAGGTACACGAAAGTTGCTTTATGAAAAATTTAATTAATTTAGCATTATTTTGTTAATAAGTAAGGATAACTAAGATAACTCTTATTTTTAGATGCCTAACAAGGGAAATATTTATAGAAAATATTCTCAGGAGGATCTGAGTAGAGCTGTAGAAGCCTGTAAAAATGGAATGTCTTGTGCTTCAGCAGCTAAACAATTTAATGTGCCACGTATCACTTTGATGTACAAAGTGTCAGGAAAATTTCCTATGGGATGCAAAAGTGGAGTAAGCACTGTATTAACTGAAGGAGAAGAAAGTCTATTAAAGGATTGGATAATAAATGTTGCTAAAACCGGTTTTCCCGTAACAAAAGATCAACTATTAGACAGTGTTGCCTTGCTTGTGAAAAGGTTGAAGAGGCCTAATAATTTTACAAATGGTAGACCTAGTAGACATTGGTTTGAAGGATTTTTGCAGCGACATCCGGAATTAAGTCAACGAATGACCCAAAACCTAACAAGCTCTAGGTCTGTTGTCTCGAAAACAAATATCCGAAAGTGGTTTGAGGAAATCAATGAATATTTTGTTGCAAATAACATTGAAATCACCAATCCCAGACAAATATTTAACGCTGATGAAACAGCCTTTTTCTTGTCGCCAAAGGGCAAAAAAGTTCTTACTAAAAAAGGATCAAAAATAGTATACAGCTATAAATGACAAGGAATGTATCACTACACTAACAACAGGTAAAGTATCTTAAATAATAGGTAACACTTTTCTCTACTAAATTTTCATGTTTTTTAGGCAATGCTGCAGGTGAAGTAGCTCCGCCGATGATAATGCTTAGCTATGAACGGATCCCTAAGAATATAATATTAAAGTGCCCACAACCCGACTGGGCAATAGGACGCTCGGACTCTGGCTGGATGACAGCTGAGAGTTTCTTTGAATTCATTTCCAATAATTTTTACAACTGGTTGTTGAAAAATGACGTCCCATTTCCAGTTGTTCTATTTGTTGATGGGCTTAAGTCCCACTTAACCTACAATTTAAGTGCCTTTTGTTCCGAAAAGAATATCATACTGATAAGTCTTCTGTCTAACGCCACTCACATTTTACAACCTATGAATGTGGGCGTTTTTCATCCATTAAAAAGTGGGTGGCAAAATGAAGTTCATGCTTGGAGACTAGAAAATAAAAAACAAACCCTTAAAAAAGAAGATTTTGCGCCAATGCTTAATAAAGTTTTGCAGAAAGTTCTTGGTTCTGGACAAGAGAAAATACTGAAAAATGCGTTTAGGAAATGTGGATTATATCCATTCGACGTTAATAGTGTCGATTTCTCAAAAGTGTTGAGAAATGAAATTGCATCAACTCTCTCAGATGTACAAGATACATGCCACTTGAAATCAAATAAAGTTGTTAAAGATGATTTAATAGGTGCTTTAAGGGTCATAGAATCTTTTCTAGACAAAAATCTACTTGAGAGTTTTCGAGCTAAGGTGAAATTGGCTAAATGGAATGGAAAAGTAGAAGATACAAACTTATTTTTTCTTTGGAAGAATCTGAATGAAAAGGTACAAGCAAACAAGCACCCTGAAGGAGAGGTCTCGAAGGATATAATAATAGAGGTTGCACATGATGTTTTGTTGGAGGACATAAATTGGGAAGATGTAGATATTGAAACAGAGGAACAAGAAATTTTAGATAACGGAGAAAATGAAGCAGTCATCAAGGAAAGTGGAGAGGCAAATGTAACAACATTAGATGAAGAAGATACTATTATTTTAGATCCTAGTAAGAAAGGTGAAGAACAAGCACCACACTATGAGACTATCGTTAGTATAGATAGAGTGATAGAGGGAGAAGATGTAGTTTTGGAAAACGGTAGCAAATATGTGGAGCAAACGGATAATGAGAATGTAACCAAAATAATAGAAATAGTAGGAAACAAAAGAGAAGAAGAAACGATTTTCGAGGCTGATGGGAAAATTAAATGTAGCGAGCAACTAAGTGATGAGACAACTAAAGTAAGAGAAACAAATTGGAAAGAAACAGAAAAGACAAATATAACTTTGGATAATAGTGAGAAATGTAGCGAGCAAGCAAGCGATGAAATAACAGTTAAGGGAGTTGAAACAATAGAGAAAGAAATCGTCAAAAATAACGATAAAGAAGAGATAGACGAAGCAAAGGAAAATAAGAACATGATTTTAAAGAATAATAAGGATGCTCTATTGATACCCTCCCCTTTTAAATCTATTTTGTTTTGGCCAGATGGAAGTACAAACAAAAAATCAGGAAGAGTTGTCAAAGAAAAAGTTCCAAGTGTATGTTCCTCAGAACAGTGGAAAGAATATTATTTGAAAAAGGAAAACGAGAAGACTGAGAAAGAGAATGCAATTCTAGATAGAAAAAGAAAGCGAGAGGAGAAAAAACTTCAACTTCAAGAAGAAAAGGAGAAAAGATCAGTAAAGAAACTTTATAGACCTAGTGCAGTTGAATTTGTGAAGAAGAATATTTTTTTAAATGGAAAAAATACTGAAGTTAATTCAGTCGGTGTCGAAAAGAAGGAAACTACTCCAAAATCTGAAATTAATGTGACCGACTACGTTATAGTTCGCTATGAGGGTGAAAAATTCCCGGGAAAGGTCAAGAAAATTTCAAATTACAATGGTTTTTTTGTTAGTGCTATGGTGGCAAGTGGACTGAATTATTGGAAGTGGCCATCAGAGCCAAACGAACTTTGGTATTCTGCAGAAGACATTGTAGAAAAAATAAATATTCCAACACCAATAAATAATAGAGGTATTTATTCCATACCAGAAATCGGAAAATATTGTAGTTTCGTGACATAAAAAGATGGCTTTTCTCTACTTAGGTACCTATACTTACCTAAAATATGTAGATACCTAAGTATGTAGGTATCATTTGTACGTTGTTACTGAGAATAAAAATTTTATTTTCAGTAAAAAAAGTGTATATACTTATCACCTGACACAATTATTATTATCAATTTTATATTCCCTAAGTAAGTAAGTACTGAGACTTCTGACAATTAATTTTGAAAATTGTAAATGTATGTCAAATATAGATACAACCCACTGTCAACTTTTGGGACACTGTCAAAATTGGGTACAATTTCATGTCAAATTTATGAACAAAATCAAAATTTTGCTGTCAAATTTGGGGTCACTATTATAACCTAGTTCTAAACGGTTTTATGTCTTAAGGTGTCAATTATAGGGTCAATTACCTTATATTTAAATCTCTAAATAGGTTTTTACAAGACCAACCATACGGAACACCTGCAATACATCTGACAATACGCTTTTGGGCCTTAAAAACGTCCTTTATACTAGAAGAGCCACCCCAGACAGTTATACCGTAACTCATTGTCGATTGTACCTCAGCAAAATAAAAAAGACGAAGGTGTTGCAGACTAAGTATTCTACCCAAATTTCTCAATTAATAACATTTAGAATTGAGTTTTTACATACATTCCAACAATGAGTCTTAAAAGATAAATGAGAGTCGAAAGTCACTCCTAAAAACTTCACATCACTACAACTCAAAATACCCTCACCATTGATGGAAATACTTAAATCAGGTTTAGTAGAATTTGAACGAGATGTAAATGATAAAAATTTAGTTTTGTGAACATTGAACAGGAGCGACTGATTACTGGACCAATCAGAGAAGGTCTTCAGTGAGTTTGTTATTTTATCTTGTAAAAAATTTATGTCTTTATCGCGATATAGCATTGTTGAGTCATCAGCATAAACTGATACAAATGCATCAGACATTACATATGGTAGTTCATTAATATACAAAATAAATAATATCGGGCCCAATATGGAGCCTTGTGGTACCCCATTCTTATTAACAATCGGATCAGACATTGAAATCTTGAAGTTATTTTTCATTCTAACTATTTGGTTCCGGTCTTTCAGATAGGTACCAAACCAACTATGGGCAACTCCCCTAACACCATATCTGTACAATCTATCGAGGAGTACATCGTGTTGCACACAATCAAAAGCACGACTGAGGTTACAAAAAATGGCAGTTGGATTTTCACTGTTTTCAATAGAGATTAAGACTTCCTCATAGAAACTGTTAATGGCTGTAGAAGTAGAAAATTTATTTCGAAATCCATGTTGATGCTTTGTGATAATTTGGTTGATATCTAAAAATAATAAAAGTTGTTTTAGCATTGCATATTCAATAATCTTAGATATCACAGATGGAACAGACAATGGTCGAAAATTTGACATTAATTCAGGATCACCTTGTTTTAATACCGGTGAAATGATAGAAGTTTTAAGCAAACTGGGAAAAACACCAGCATTAAAAGAAGCATTTATAATGTGAGCAAGTGGTGTCAAAATCTGAGACGCAATTTTCTTAATTACTATACCTGATATTTCATCAAAACCACACGATGGTTTGTTTTTAATTTTATATTTTATTATGTCTAAGATCTGTTACATAAGATAGGAACAAACTATTTTGAACAAAATCGTTGGAATGCTGAAAATTTTAATCTGGTTTAATTATTTTACTAATTGGTGCATCTATAAAGTAATCATTAAATTTGTTAGATATTATATCTGAATCTATAATCCTAGTATCATCTATTTTTAGACAGATATTTTTGCGATTATTTTGTTTTCCATTAAGTGCATTTATAACAGCCCATGTGGTTTTGTTTTTGTTAGAGAATTCGGAGATTTTGTTAAAATATGGATGGACACAGCAATAAGATACCTTAAACCTCCTTAAACACACACTGTTTTAAAGCTTCGATATTACGATATTCTTGGGCAAGAGGGCAACGGGTATCGATAGATTGTGATGCTTCCTCAATGAGCATAAGCGTGCTTGAATTTTTACTCGCGGGGATAATTATTCAGACGTTAATAATATTGGAAGTAGTAATAATGTATAAAAGCACGTTTTTATAGAAAAAATAAAATACAATTTTATTTGCTTTAAAATTAATACAATAAAATATAGTTGAGCTCAAGTTAATTTTTTAATATGTATCAAATAATGCTACGATAAAAACATCAATTAAAAAATATACATTTGTCAAATTTAAGTACATACCTATATTTATTGATAATGTATTTAAACATATTTTTCAAATTTTGATAAATTTGTTTTAATACAATATGAATATATTTCTCGTAGTAAGGGTTTCTGCTACAAAAATATTTTAATATTGTTCTGAAGCTATTTTCTTGTGACACGTTAAAGTCATTATTTAAATGGGAATAAGCCACAATTATAGGTTAAAGTACGGTTATTGACGTTTCAATTTCCACTTCGGAAATCGTTCTCAAAATACAAACATTAGTAAATTGAACAAATTTTGTTTTTTTGTTACTTGGTGAAAAATTCTTCTAATAATTTAATTTTATCTGACTTACTTACATTGACAATTCAGACATACATTATACATTTTAAAGTAGACGACTTTAAAATGATATTGCCAATATTGTTGAGTTGCGTTCCTGGGACGACTTTACTTTTAAGATAGTTCATTCGATTACATGAAATCAATTTTAACTTGAGAATATCCGTCAGAAAAAATCATAGCATGTAATTTGTCTTTAAAAAGACAAACACATGCCATGATGACAGTAAAAATCTCCTGTTGGTGATTCCATAGTAAATTATGAACGAAAAACCAGGAAAAAACCTTATAATACTATCCCGACATATTTGGTCCCCGTATTTGGTCGTGCATTTAGTTTACTTTCAATAAACACCAAATTCTGATTTTATATGTTTGTTATTTAAAAAACATAAATGATGTACATATCCCCTATATGTTACTGACTTACGAATACTGGTATTTTCCTTTTAATAACTTCCTTTAATAAATTGTGGCTTATTCCCATTTAAATAGTAATTACAAAAATATTTATTGATCATTCCAAAGCTCTTGCTGGCATTTAACATAAAATTATTTGCAAATATATTAAAAAGTAGGCGTGAAAATGTATAAATTATTGGAAAGCTATTTAGTGAACAGAAATATTAAAGTAAAAATGGTAAAAATAGAAGACGTTGGTACAGAAATAAATTGATTGATTGCGAAATAAAACAGTCTTAGTAAGAAGACTTTTTATGCGCACGGTGTTAGCATCTAAATTAGTCTTCGTTTCATGATGAATTCTAATTGTAAAATATTTCTCAAGAATCAATTTTAAAAGTTGCGTAGAGTGGCCATTGATTGCATCTTCATCATACATATGGTCACCAAAATGCTCATAAATTGACTTTGAGATATTTTGTATGGTTTTATTAATCAAAATATTCATAAGGTTTTTAACTCGTCTGTTGTAGATATTTACAGTTTTATTAAAAAATCTGAAATATTTTTCAGCTTCCTTGCAAGTTTTTGTGAAAGATGCTTTTGAAAGGATTTTATAGTTTTCTCTGTTGAAGTTTAGAGTAAGTTTCTTCATTTGCATCAAATAATAATTACTTACATAGCACATGTTAAGGTATTACTCAAATTCCTTGAAACAAAACCTGAAATATATCAGACAATATCATCCACATAATCAGAGGAATTTAGAAAATTTAGGTTGTTAATATCATCTTCCAATTTTTGTTCAGCAGCCTGGTATAAATTTTGTTTTGCGGTAGGGTTGTTGTTGATCCCCCACGAATCCTCACAGCAGCAAAAAATAATTCTAAATGGTCCTGAGAAATTTTATACGTTAGAATATATTGTAAATGATTTCTTACCAAATAAGTATTATATAGACCTTTCAGACTCTATAAAAACAACAAAACCTAGAAATCCAGTTTTTCTTTTAGTTTCTAAAATATTGACTAACCCACAGGATAGATGGATTATATATTCTTTAAGAACATCTAAATAACTGAAAAACTATTCCTTTGTTTTAGGGTATAATGGTTTTTTGTATAAATATTTAGCAAATCTATTTTTTGAATTAAATAAATCGTTAAAATATTGAATGAATTTAGCAGTTGCCTCGGCACTTCTAAATTCAGATAAATTTAAATCTTTACAAAGATATAATAGTGCATCAGCTACACTTTTACTAAAAGTTTGAGCTGCAATTTTAACTTTCATTTTCTCCTGTGTCCACATGATGTGACGCTTTCGCAATTTTGTCGCAGCATGTAAGCCTTGGTTATACTGGAGACTAACCAGCTTGTCGATATAAGACCAATTAATTTGGTTCTTATCAGGATCTTCTAATATTTTTTTAGATCCTAAGCAGTTACGAACTAATTTGAACATATTGCGTGGATCTAGAAATATAAAAACATTTTCTTTTGTAACTGGGTGACTAAAGTAAGTTTGCATAGAAGAGATTCTAAAACCAGCTCCTAAAGCCGTTGCCATTTTTAAATTAGTTGGAGCCCCGTCGAATGTTATGGAGGTAACTAGTACGCCAGTATCATGTACCAATTCCAAACATTTCCGGACCAATGCAGCTTTTTCACTTCCACCAATACCAGCTAACAAAAAATATCCTACAGGTATCTTCCACGAACTATTTAAGGTAACTAGCATAAATACAAGCACTTCCTTTGCATGTGGAAGTTCATCGCTATCAAAACAAGCACCAATATCCACAAAACCACAAAATTTTTCCCTGTCCATTCAACTTGCCTTCGAATCGACATTTCATCAAATACCAGGTTACAAACTATAATTGTATTTTGTTTTTTAGCTTCATTAGCTTTTGCTCTTATTGTGGTTAATGCCTCCTGTGTAAATCCTGGAGCACCATTTATTGATGCATACCGTTTTGACAATGTTGTAGGATAAGGTAGTGAGTTAGTAAATGTTTCTCTCACAAACTTATATGCCCTTGTTGAGTAGAAATTTAGAGTAAGAGCAAAAGATCTAAGTCCTGGTGAATATTTTTGATTTCTGTGTCCGTTCTGCATTCTCTCAAGAAGACCATTAACCTTCCCTCTGGCAAGGGGGCCTGAAATAAATATAATTAATGAATAATATTATTATTTTTAAAAATATAAACAGTTAGTTAGTA
This sequence comes from Diabrotica undecimpunctata, assembly GCF_040954645.1. Lineage (NCBI taxonomy): Eukaryota > Metazoa > Arthropoda > Insecta > Coleoptera > Chrysomelidae > Diabrotica > Diabrotica undecimpunctata. The sequence goes on from NC_092804.1 coordinate 89,990,708, forward strand.
TTGGATAGCCATACAAAATTATAAATAATACTCACTTTTATTGGGGTTTCACAATTTTCTTGCAAGCATGATGATTTTTGTTTTAATAACTTCTTTAAAGATGTAACCCTAGATTTCAACCTCTGTACTGATTGCTGTAAAGTTTGTATTTTCCTTTTTTGACACACAATAGTGTTTTTCAAAACTTGGATTCTCTTTCTTTTTATGGGGGTAGAAAAATCACTACTTGACATTTCCTCAACTGATTTATTTTTCCTGGAAATAATTACAAAATAAAGTAAAATAATTAATACAGTTACAGTATTTGATGAATCAGATTGGTGATCTTTTACTTCAATTTTTTTTTCTAAAAGTACAATGAAACAATTAATTAATAAATCATTATTATTATCAATGAAAATTCATATATAAAGTTGATAATAGTTTAATGGATAATAATATATTTACAACTTACCTCTTTAAGTGAACGACCTGCAGGATCAATGTCCATCGCAAAATTCTCAACTGAAGCCGTATCAGATGATGAATTGGTTGAAGCTTGTCTATTAAGTATTACCTTAGACCTTAAAATATGCATTACATATATTATATACAACTTAAACGTTCATAATGATTTTAGATATAATAATACAAAAATGTATATCCCTCAATTTACCTTTTTATTGATGAAGGACCTGGAGCATTCACATTGTACTTAAAATTAAGATGTGATGCATTGTCTACTGACGTATCTACAAATAATCTCTTACTAGTAATTTTTGATCTGAAAAGCAGTATGTATTACTTTTGTTTCAAGTGTTGCAATAATGATATTAAATTTAAAATTCTACTTATTACTTTTAGATTCATATAATTGTTGTGTTTACCTTAACACTAATTCTGAATCAACTTCAGACACTGGAATAGCACCAATTTTCAAAAAAATTTTGCCACTTGGTTTAATTTCAAAATCTCCTAATCTGAAGTGGGTAGAACAGATCCTGGAATATTTTGAAACCTTTATGTTTTCTCTTAAATTTGCTACCCAAATAGTTGGATCGTCAATATTATTTGGAAACCTACATAGAAAAATATATGAGTTTTATTCATTTCACTAATTTATTTGAATCCATGAGAAATATTAAATTAAACAGCTACTAAACATATCTTTTTAATCAGATGATGTCTACTTACAATTTTAAAAATGTCTATACTAATTTCATGAACTAATTTCTTGTTCAATACAATAATGAATATGAATAAACCCAATGGTACGCCTATGAAAATCATATTTTAAAATGTAAACAAACAGGCTTACTCAAATAATGTAAATAAACGGTAGGTACTTACAAATGAAATGAGAGATCGGGAATGTAAATATTTTGTTTTTTTTTGCAAATGCAACACTGTAGCACTATTATTAAAAGGACGATTTTCACATTTGGTCCCATTGAAGATAGCTATAATTGAGCTGTCAATTAAAGTTCATAGAATGAAATGTTGGCGCTTGACTGTGTTGCCATGTTTTTTTAATAAATCGGGAAATAGCATGTGATTTATAATTAATAAAAATCCAATAGAACGTTAACAAACTAACAGTCAAAAAGAAATTCTTTCAAAAAATAATAAGAATAGAATTCAGGTACTTTCCACAGACATCTGGTGACCATCTGTAACAATCTGGCAACTAGTGGTTTGAGGATTGCCAAATCTATTAGCTTATTATCAAAGGCAAATGCCAAAAAAATGTTGTAATAATTAACTGCAATTAATATGAGAAGAAACGAGTATTTATTCGTTCGTGTTGTATATAAAAAAATTGCATAATTCATATAATAATATAATAAAAATGTATTTTTGAAAGCTTCTCTATTTGTAATTGAAACCTACAACATATACATTATAAAGACATGACAACACAGTCAAACGTCAAAAATTTGTTTTGTGAATTTAATTCACAGCTCCTTTGTAGCTATCTTCAATGGGACCAAATGTAAAAATCGTCCTATTATAATAATGTTTATTTCACTTTTCACAAATAATATCACTCAAAATACAGCCCAAAATATCGAAAAACAACTTTTCCTCATCTAGGGTAAAAAAAGTAAACAAACATGGAACAGCATTTGAAGTTGACGTAGAGCCATAAGACAGAGAAATGTAAACACCGTTGCCATTAATTTAATAGTTTTCAGTGCTTCTATATATAAAATAATTATCTACATATAAAATATATCTGTTATACGCTATTATTAAATGATATGCACACTATGTACACACTTGATATTTTAATTACAATTACATATATTACATATATTAATATAACTAATAAATTATTATTTTGTTTTGATAGCACCTGTAGAGTATAAAATACGGAGTAATATTTTCAGTGATACGCAAATAAAGGCCGTATGACACTATGCATTTTCTTGTATCATTTCTTATATCATTTCTGATATAGAAATTTATTTATGTTTTCTTGTATCGTTTCTTTTCCCGTCATATAAAACTGGTACACTTTTTTTTCCCAATGTAAACCTGGGTTCAGACTGGATACAGTGGTTCGTGAATTAATTCGCTGTTGCCATCACAGATAACGGAATTGCACTAAATCTAATTAAAAAAAAATAAAGTTATTATTAGATAGGTATTATTTTTATCATTAACAATAAAAAACCGTATTTAATAAATTTAATAACCAGAGATAGGGTTCAGCTAATATCCAAAATATTTGAAGGATCTTTAAACCTAGATTATGGGCACAGGGAACATATCTACTGTATCTAATTCTAATTTTTTACTTCAATTACCTAGCGAACACGAACTGTATTTTGTATCAATAAGTTTAGTCACAGGCCAACTACCAAAATTAATTTATTATTTATTGTATGAATGATAACATTAACAAAAACTAACATTATACTTTATCCAACGTAGATTATAAAGTGACAGATCCACTGTAATGTTTTATTATAATAATTTAAAGTTATGTCTAGATTGATTTTATCTATCACTATATTTGAATTGAAATATTTTCATAAATTATAATAAAATACAAATCAAGGTATGAGTACTTAATTGAGATAATGAAAAATTACAAAATTAATATGAGAATTTTTTAGGATGCATGTTTAAACAAATTTAATGTGACTGACTGATCGAGAATGCTCGATGTTTTAGTTTTTAGAATACTCAAAACTGGCGGTCTGTCACAGAGCCCTGCTTTTAGCTGATGTCATATAATATTTTCGTTGAACTGGCAACAGTGCCCTAGAAATTAGAATGACACATGTGACAAGATCAACTTACACAACTTGAAAAACATGATTTTCGGTAATAAGAGTTGTACCAGTTTAACGGTACATTTGTGCTCTGTATGACACTATGCAAGTTCTTTTTCCGGAAATTGTATGTGATTCGGCACATGATTGGTCGAAATTTTGACATATCAAAATAGAACTGTAGTACCTGAGGACCCCAAGCCAGATGCTACTGATAATTTTTTAAAGTACTGTGGTTCAAAAATGAAAGAAATAAAATGTCCCAATATTAAAACTAAATTAGAAATCACAATTTTTGAAGATATTCAACAGGCTGTAATGGAAGACAGAAATAATAAATAATTTGGTTGTAATAATTTGTTTTTTTTAATTATGTGTTTGAATGGCATGCTCTTGAAATTATACCTACTCTCTTATTTGGAGATATAAAATAATCTTTACGAATTCTAAACTCATCACGAATTTTTAAAGCCGTTATGTATTCTTTTTAGTAATACGTCTACTCCTACTTTCAGTATTTCCGATGCTATTAGATCCAATCCCTGTGATTTATTGTTTTTCAATCTGGCTACTCCTGTTTAATCTTGGTTATTGTTGGTGGGCACTTTCCTCTGATGTCTGCTTGATCTAATTGTATATCAAAGTTCTCCTCCAGCCGCCATTATGACAGAAATTTTACGTTCTTGCGCACAAATTGGCGCATTTCTTGTACAAGAAACCGCAGCGGACACAAATTCTTGTATCGTTTCTGTTATATTGATGAATAGAAAATAAAAGAATGTGTTGATATTTTATTGTAATACTAACTCAAATAAACGTGATACATAAATACATAATTAAAAGTGGTTACATTACGATACCATCTTGAAAACCGTTGACATTGACATACATCAATCGTGCTGTCAACCATAGACAGGTTTGTTCCTTATTCACGAGTTATTTATTTAACACCCTCCCTCAAACCTAAATTTAAATCCTCAAACCTAACTTATTTACAAAATAATTAAATTTCTCATAGCACAGAGACTTTGTAAATATATCTCCAAGTTGCTCATTTGAACAAATATATTCAACCTTCATAATACCCTGTGCTACCAGATCCAAAACAAAATGTAATTTTACTTCAATGTGTTTACACCTTTTATTGTTTTCAAAGTTTTGTAGCAGTTTGATAGCACTTTGATTGTCTTCAAATATTGTGATTGGTAATAATAATTTAATTTCCAAATCCAACAGTAAGTTTTTTATATAAAGTAATTCACATGAAGCTGCACATACTGCCACAAACTCAGATTCTGTACTTGATAAAGTTACCAAACTTTGCTTTTTAGAAGACCATGAGATTAGATTATTAAAAAGTTTAAAACAATATCCACTAATGGATTTTCTATCATTTATGTCATTAGCCCAATCAGCATCAGTATAACCAACTAAATCAAAACAAGAAGTATCTTCTAAATGATAAAAATACAACCTAAAATTAATAGTAGATTTCAAATATTTCAGTACTCTTAACAAATGCTTAAAATTTTAAAATAGTAGCACTATCTTGAAATCTCCCAAAATAACTAATGCTGAAACAAATATCAGGTCTAGTACCCATCATTATATACATAAGACTACCTAACAGTTCTTTGTATGGTAAATTGGTACTAAGATTACAATCAGTATTTCTCAGTAAATTTAAATTCTTTTCAATTGGTGTTTTCAAATTTTTACTGTCTTCAACATTATATCGTTTGACAAGATTTTCAATTGCAGGTATTTGGTCAAGAGTTATGATCCTATTTTCAAAATCTCTGTCAATTCTTATTCCCAAAAAGTTAAACTGACTGCTTATTTTATTCATTTTAAAAGATTCACACAATTTTGTTTTCAAATAATTCAAAAATACATCATTATTACAAGCTATCAAAATGTCATCTACATAAAGCAACAAGTAACATCTTATATCCTTATTAATAAAACTATATAAACAGTAGTCTGTTTTTGAACGTTTAAAATTTAACAGTAGCATAAATTCATTAAATTTCTCATTCCATGCCTTTGGGGATTGCTTGGGACCATATATTGCCCTATTCAATAAACATACTTTTTTGATCATTTTTCGAAACTCTAAGACCTTTAGGTATTTTCATAAAGGTTTTTTCTTTCAGAGAACTATTCAGGAAAGCATTTTTCACATCTAATTGTAACAATAGTAAATTATAATGATTACAGATAGACAATATTATTCTTAATGTAGACAACTTTGCTACAGGAGCATGTATTTGTGAAAAATCATTAAAATGACTTTGTTCAAAGCCTCTACAACTAATTGGGCTTTATAAACAGGCTTACCAACATCATTTTCCTTTAACCGAAAAACCCACCTATTACTAATTACCTTTTGATTACATGTCTTCTCAAGTAATTCCCAAGTATTATTATTTTTCAGTGCATCCAACTCATCTTCAATTGCCTGTTTCCATGAACTCCATTCTGAACTTTCTTTTGCTTCTGGGTAAGACTTCGGTGCATTTGTTAGTTCACTAAGTAGTGCCAAACAGCTTATATCTAATTCTTCATCACACTTTGCTGCATCTAATTCATAAATGTCATATTTTCCAGGTAATTTTCTTACTCTTCGTGGTCTGCCATTTTGGGTACTTCCAGAAGGTACTCCTTCATTATCCTTTTTATTATCTTCTTCTTTGTCTTCTTCACTATCAGACTTTCTGTCTTCATCTCCAGCTTCAGTTTGTATTCTTCTTTCTTCGATTTTATTTTCTTGTATATCATAATTTTCTTCATCTTCTTTTCCTCTGTTTCTTCTCAGATCTTTTTCCTTTTTATTCATAAAATTATTTTCCATTTTCCACCATTTTCCAACCATTTTCTGTATAACCAATAAATCGGCACATCACTCCTTTATCGTCAAGTTTCTTTCTCAAATCATCTGGTACTCTGGCATATGCTATGCAGCCAAAAATTCGCATATTAGATACATTTGGCTTTTTACCAAGCCACAATTCAAAAGGACTTTTATTCCGTATTAAGCAAGATTGCGTTCTGTTGTTGAAATATGCTGCCATGAGAACTGCATCTTCCCAAAAACATTTATTTATTCCTGCCTCTTTTATCATACATCTTGCTCTATCCAATAATGTTTGATTCATACGTTCTGCAACTCCATTCATTTGGGGAGTGTACGGTGGAGTGTATGATATTTGAATTCCCTTTTCTGAGCAAAACTTTAAAATTGCATTAGAACAATACTCACCTCCATTGTCACATTTTAATTTTGAGATACGTTTATTACAAAATAATGATGTCACTTTCGCTGTATAATCTTTAAAACAATTGTAAACTTCGCCCTTTCCTTTTACAGTATATACCATGACAAACCTAGAAAAATCATCAACAAACGTTATGAAATACTTATAACCATTACGTGATGTTGGTGTGATTGGACCACATACATCTGTATGAACTAATTCAAGAACTCTAGTACTTCTGGATATTTTCGAATTATATGGAAAACATTTTTGTTTCGATTGTACACAAACATAATAATAATAATCTTTATTAATAGCACATGGCTAGAAAAATATACATATAAATACATCAATTTATACCCTTAAAATTAAATCACAATGCTTTGCTTAACATATATCTTACATAAATTTTTAAATTGAGCTAAGTTTCCAGAAGCCTTAATGTTTTCCGGTAATTCATTGTATTGCTTTAATCCCCTATAAAAAAGATTGTTCTGACCAAAATTAGTGTTGATCCTATTCAGATAAAAGTTATTTCTAGAACGTGTGTTGTGTTCATGTACATCTCGAACAAAGGTACAATTATTACACAAATGCACAGGTATCAGACCATTTAACATTTTATAAACAAAAATCATATTATTACATACAATTGTCTGTCTTACACTTAAAACATTTGCCATTGTTAGCATGTCAGTTCTACTAGTGTATACACTACATCCTAATATTATCCTTAATGCTTTATTTTGTTTTTTCTGCAGTACATTCATTTGAGAAGCATTCATTAAAAACAGCAATGTAGAGCAAAAATAGAGATGTGGAGCAATAATCGATTTATATATGGTCAACCTAGACCAGCAACTTAAATTTTTTGACATTCTTCCCAATGCATAGATTTTTTTTGCTATTTTGTTTGTAACAAACTTAAAATGTTCAACAAAACTTAAATTTTCATCTATAATACATCCCAAATACTTATACTGAACCACTCTCTCCAAAGCAATATTATTAATTTTTACATCTTTTATTATGTTATTTAATTTAAAATTTTTATTCTTTATAAGCATCATTTTTGTTTTATTTACATTAAGACTTAAGGAATTATTATCGAGCCATTTTAATATATTACATATCTCTTCATTTATTATATCGATTATTTCATCTACCTTATCCCCTATTGCATATATCACAGTATCATCGGCAAACAACTGTACCTTACACTTTTTAACAACATCAACAATATCATTTATATACAGTATGAAAAGAGTAGGACCTAACACAGTTCCCTGTGGCACACCATACAGAGATGTCTGAGCCGATGAAATGGCACCATATTTTGTCACTTGTGTTCTATCAGTCAAATATTCTTGAAACCACTTTATAATTTTTTCACCAAAGCCATACCTTTCCATCTTTCTCAATAGCAGTTGTCTGTTTATGGTTTCAAATGCACGTTTAAAGTCTAAGAAAACCACACCAATCATTTTCCCGCACTCCAGCGCACCCTTCCAGTCAAACAAAACCGTCTGCATTGCACTCTCACAGGAATTTCCTCTCCTAAACCCTGCTTGGAATTTAGTTAACACATTATTGCTTTCCAAGTACTCCACTATTTGATCATTTACACATAATTCCAGCAGTTTTTCGTATGGTGGTACCATATTTATGGGTCAAAATTCCTCACACTTAACAGTTCCATGAACCTTCTCAATTAGTACAACCAGACTTCTCTTCCATTTACTTGGGAATACGCCACTTTCTAGACTACCATTTATAATATGCAAAATTTTGTCGCCTATTACTTCAAAGGAACTCTTTAAAATTTGAACTGTAATACCATCAACATTACTTTCTTTGTTTTTCATTTCTTTCATTTGTTTTTTTAAATCTTTCATTTCTAACATTTTGAATTTTTCCATTTTGCAGTCGACATTTATTGAACTACAAATTTCTTGGTGGGTTTTGTTTGAAATAATGCTATCTGCTATGTTTTTTACACTGTCTAGAAAAAATATATTAAATCTTTCACTTATCTCTTTACCAGTAACCCCCCCACCATCAAATATTATTTCACTTTTAGCTTCATGGTTTTTTTTGCCGTTTACAAGCTCCTTTAATGTTTTCCACATTCTTTTTGGGTCGTTCTTACAATCATCTATTTTTTCCTGATAATAATTTTGTTTGGTAATTCTGATTAATGCTACGACTCTATTTCTTTGTTGTTTGAAATCATCCCAGTCAGTATCAGTTTTAGTAAATATAGCCTTTTTGTAATATTGATCTCTTTTTTTAATTTCATTCGCAATGTCTTCATTCCACCATAATTTATTTCCCCAAACATCCTTCATATTAATAGACTTTTCTGGAGCAAACTGATCGAGTGCAGACAATACATTAGTTATTAGAATATCAGCATTGTTACTTACATCTATAGAGGAACTTGACGGCCACTGCATATCCATAAGTTTCATTTGAAATCTTGTCACATCCATTATATTGTACTTTCTATAGGTTTTTGTAAGTGTCGTCTCATTGTTTCTACCCAGATCAGCTACAATTATCGAGTGATCTGTAATCTTTGGAGTTGGGAGCACCTTGCAACTAATGTCTTTTTGATTTGTAAGTACTGGGTCAATCCTAGTAGATGTCGATTTTGTAATCCTTGTGTATTCGTTTATTAGCTGATAGGTACCATTTTTAATAATAATATCATTTAATTTCATAGAGTAAAAGTTTATACTTGCCAAATCTATATTAAAGTCTCCCAATATCACAAAGATAGCATCAATCTCAATGATATCTAAAAACGCATCCAACTCCTCCAAAAATTCCGCATGACTTGCACTAGGTGAATGGTACAGACAATAGATGTAATATTTCTGGTTTTCTATATTTATTTGTATTCCTGTTAACCATATATTCTTATTTTTTTTCTTCTTTAATAATTTCTTTATAACGATACCTTTTTTGTATATAAATTGATGTTCCTCCTGTATGTCTACTTGAAGAAAAACTAACAACTGAGTTGTAGCCATCAATATCTATTTCATTTGATGCAAAATCTGAGGTAACATGGGTCTCCGATAAACACATAATAATTGGCTTTTTCTGACTTGCAATCCATGATAACTGTGTTTTATGTGTGCTAAATCCTTAAATGTTTAGGTACAGAATGGTTGGACTTGATTGCTATATTTTACAATTACCATGTGATAATTCAGGATACCTTATTTTTTCTTGTAATCGCTCTACTACTTTCTTATAGGCTTCACAATTCCTATCATATGCTTTATGTTTCCAATCAATATTGGAAATTTTTAAAACTTCTGCATATTTGCAGTTTACACAACAAACTATACGTGATTTACAGTCTTTTACGTGATGCTCACCAGCGCATTGCTGCGCTGCAAAATCAACCTTTGATTTTGGTAAACTCTAAACCATTAACTATATTTAAATTTTTAATTTTTGAAATAGAACCATAATTCAAATGACCATACCTTTTGTGCCAAATATCCATATTTAGTGCTAAATTTGCAGATTCAATATTAGATTCAACATTGATTTTAAATATAATTTTATATAAATTATTAAGACGTTTACCTATTACAAAAACATTATTATCTTTTTTTATAAAGATCTTACCGTCATTACATACAACTTCAAATCCTGCCTTTTCAATGGTAGGTATAGACAACAAATTTGCTCTTAATTTTGGTACACAAAATACCTACATCTTTTAAAGTAATTTTCACATTTCTATTTTCCACCACACTTGTCACTTGTAAATCACCTATGCATGTTGCCTCCATACTTTTTTCTTTTTCTGCCAGTTGTATTTCTCTTCTCTCTGCAAATCTTTTCTTCTTTATCAGTACCTCTTCATTGTTTATATAATGATGTGTAGCTCCCGAGTCTGCATACCACTCTAAGATTAAACCGTCTACACTTTCAGATGTTGTACAGAAAGCAACAGCATTATCCTCTCCTCCATTACAATCATTCATAGCATAATTTGCCCTGTTTCCAATTTTTTGTTTGTCATTCACATTCTGCTTTTTGACTAAACATTGACTTGCTCTGTGTCCCATCTTACCACAGTTGAAACATTTAATGCCACATACACTCTTCACATGCCCAATTTTTCCACACTTAAAGCATTTTACTTGCTTTTCTGTTGCACTAAAAGATGAAGGCAAAACTTTTGTGCTTCTTGAATTTTTATTGGAATAAAATTCCAACAACCTACTTTTCACAAATTCTACTTTTAAATCATCTTCTGATAAAGTTCTTATGGCTGTGACTACATTTTCAAACTCTTGTGGCATTGACAATAATAGGAAACAAGACATATCAGATTCATCAAATTTACTTCCCAGATTTTTAAGTTCTCTGAACAGTCGATCACATCTTGAGAAATGATCCTGAATATCTATGTCATTGGTGTATTTTAACGTTGTTAATTCTTTTAATAAATAGAACTTAGAACACGTACCTTTTTTATCAAAAATTCCTTCCAGTTTCTTTATCATATCATGAGCTATTTCCACTTCTTTGAGTATTCCAAATGCGAGTCAGCAATACTTTGAATAATTACCATACATGCTTTATTGTTTTTCTTATGCCATTCATCATTTCTATCAACCGCGGGAACCGGCTTCAAAGCTTCACTACATTCCAGGGCCTTCAATACTGAAAACAACCTAAATTTCCAGTTCTCAAAACTGTTTCCATTAAAAGGTATTATGCCATATTTGTTTTCAGTTGACTTCTCCATTTTTTGAACTTTTACAACCACGTGCCTTTACTAGCCTCTTTTCACGTTTTTATCTTTTCTTAATCAACACACTCTTTGTACTTCTGGGCCCATAACCAATGTTATATTGATGAATAGAAAATAAAAGAATGTGTTGATATTTTATTGTAATACTAACTCAAATAAACGTGATACATAAATACATAATTAAAAGTTGCTACATTACGATAGCATCTTGAAAACCGTTGACATTGACATACATCAATCGTGCTGTCAACCATAGACAGGTTTGTTCCTTATTCACGAGTATTTATTTAACAGTTTCTGATATAAGAACTTATACGCTTGTATGACACTATCCATTTTTTTGTTATATCAGAAACGATATAAGAAATGATACAAGAAAATGCATAGTGTCATACGGCCTTTTAATATTTTAATAAAAAAACGTGACAACATTTGAAGGTGCTGAGAATGTAACCTATTCAAATAATTTTGGCTTCACAATTTTATGTAAATAACTGAGTCCATCTGTGTTTATACGTCCATGGGAGCGCCTAAAAGAAGGACTTCGCAGATCGTGCCGTGACGTCACCAATCAGTTTCTAAACTTAACGCGATGTCATCACCCGCACGTGATTTTTTTATACGGGTATAATCTTGAGCACGTGCTCCGCCAAGTCGAACTTATGTCAAAGTCATGCTCAAGTATTTGTTGTGTTTCATAAACGATACTTCGGGTAAACTCCATTCGCTTAGCTCGGGCATATTTTGACAGATTCATTGTCGGAAACCTACAACACAACAATTCCTACTTCTCAGTATTATTAGCTCAAGTATCCTACTATTGCAGACTTCTTTTTTTAAAAAAAGAAGAATTATTCTAAATAGCGGAAGTATGTAGTTGTTGTCTATACTGTGTATGTACTAAACCCATCAAATTTTGGGTAGTATATATTTAAAAAATATATTTTAGTTGTTATAATTTAACATAACTATTTATTATATGGTGCAGATAAATAAATATTGATTGTCGGTAATTCGCAAAGTTCGATTTTATTCATTATATATATATCAATTATATTATGATGTCCATATTGTACGTTTTATATGTATTTTAATGTTTTAAATATTTTTAGTGTATTGTTTCCATTTTTTTGTAATGATTTATATTTATAATTTTAGTTTTGACTTGCCGTAAACCTTGTTGTAACTTACAGTCAAATAAACTATCTATCTATCTATCTATCTATCTATCTATCTGTGTTTATACGTCCATGGGCGCTCCTAAAACATCGTATCTCAAATTGGGCTATGATTAGTTTAGGGCACCCATCATAACAAAACTTATATCTGACATTTAACATAAGCTTAAATGGTGTCAGTATTGCCATATCTTCAGTTTTTTCATACTCTCGCATAATATTATAGAAATGCATTGAAATTATATAAAAATTCATAGATTTTAATTGAATTAATGATAATAATTAAATGCATATAAAATAAAATTAATTAAAATGTTATAAAAAATTAATAGTATTAATTAAATTACCGTATATAATAGAAATGCATTGAAATTATATAAAAATTAATAGATTTTAATGAAATTTAAGATAATGGTTAAATGCATATACAATAAAAACTTATACGGAACTTTACAATTTATGATTCACAAGTGTCATTGTAGATGTTGACCATTCGCACCTAATAATAAGAAGGTCCTAATTGGTCCTAATAGACAAGATGTGAAAAGTGCTGTCAAATAATTTACAATATTTAACTGCATTTAAAGTAACAGAAAATATTTATGAATGCTGTTTTATACTTATTCAAAACTTGTAGCTTCTCATGACACAAATTATAATTTCGTTAAAGTAACTTATATTTTAAACCTTCATATACATTTTACAAAAATTTTACAATATGGCAAGTTTTATACTTATTCAAAATTTGTAGCTTCTCATAACACAAATTATAATTTCGTAAAAGTAACTTTATATTTTAAACATTCATATACATATTTTACAAAAAAAAAATATGGCAACACTGTGACGCGGTGCTTTGAGGAAAATATATTTGGTTATGTACATGGTACAATGAATACACAAGGTATGATATTGCGCATGACATTTGGCAGCTGGCCCAGGAGTGTGACGTAGTTAAGATCGCCTGAACCACCTCGAACCCATTATTACAGCTTAACGTATACATTAATTTTGAAATTATGGTTAAAAAGTGATCTAATTTTTTTTAAATGTTTTGTTTTGGTTATAATTGAATAAAAAATATATTTTTAGTAGCGTAAAACCTTTACTTCTCTTAGAGATTCAGGCAAAATATTTATTTTTGTTTTCATACATATACTAATAATATAAGTACTCTTTTTGTATGCAAATCCCTTGAAATTTAAAAATTTTCTGCAGAGGAAATACTGTGAATAGGTAAATAGTAGTAGATTTGCTTATTCTGATTCACTGTCACTCACTTCCAAGCAGTTTTACTGAAATAAAAACAAAATAGAGTACAATAGAGAAAAATCTATTTTACAATTCAATATGGTATTTTAGATGAGTTATAATGAAATTTAGTAAAATAAAAAATATACACATTACTATAACCTACCGATTATTATATGCAAAATTTACTTATCAAACAATATAATAATATGAAAATAAGACACAAATTAGTTCAAACGCAAAACACAATAAATATCGACTTCAGACGACTTTACACCGGCAAGACAGAAAGCTTGTATAAAAACAAAAGTTCAACAATAATATCGGTTATCAATGGTGACTATTGCAAATTGCAAGTTATGAGATAATAAATATATTTTAAAGTATCTTAATACTGACCGAGTCATCTATTTTATAATAGAAAAATAATTTAGATATATGCTTATATAAATATGTGTCTTTATACAAATGGTGTTTAGTTACTATTTATTTATACTGTATAGTATATAGTAGTTATTTGCCATTGTATATCTGGTTTTGTACCTTTTTCAAAGTACGCTGTGCAATTGCTTGTTGAAATAGTGACAATGAAGATAAAATCTTTAGGTTTCATACATTTCCTAAAGATAGCGTGACCAGAAAACTGTGGATTATATCTTGTTGTAGATAGGATAATTTTAATTGTAATACTGCAAGAATTTGTTATACACATTTTAAAACTGAAGATTACCAAAGAAATCTACAACAGGAACTTTTAAATTACGTTTCTAAAAAGGGTCTAAAACTCAAACCTGAGGCAGTACCTAGTCTTTATTTGCCTAAATCAACATCGGCTACCCTTTTAACCAACCAAAAGAAACGCGTACAAGGAGGCGAACACAGAGAGTCCAATAAGTATGTTGAGCAGCTTCTTACTACTTCTAGGTCAACGACGTAAGTCTAAATCTTTATTTTTATTAATTATTAGTCATGAAACCTTAATGGTTTTTTCATATCGATTTGTTAAGTAAGAAATTAGCCTCAGCCTGCTATGCAATTTGCAATAAGAACTGTTTCGGAGGAAATCAATTTAGCATCTTCCAAAATAACATATTTTTCTTTGTTAAATCATGTTATTATTAAAATATACAATGTTATCATTATTATAAACAATACCAAGATAATTTTATGTGTGAATATTACAAAAATGTAATTTTAAATGTTGTGCAATATTGTGTGCCCTCACTACACTCATATTCGATGGCCAGCTAGCTCATTCGATATAAATAAAGTTGACTTTGTCATTATTTATTTTGATTTTGTGTTTAGTTCAGTAGGTATATATACGTACAAATTTTGTGTACCTCCATTACCACTTTTCTGTATCTTTTTAAACATCTGAAATATCAAACTCTGGAGTATAAGTTAATTAACCTGTACCTACGTGTAATAAAAGATAATTAAAACTTGTCTTATAAAGGATATCTATGTTTTATAAAGGATAAAAATAAACATAATTTTATCATCTCTTTATAATTACTATAATTAAATTAGCCAAATTATATAAAAAAACTTAAAATTAAAAGTCTTTCCTATACAACTACATTCAAATGTTGCGGGAATAAGCGATCTTGACTACGTCATGCGCGAAAGCGAACCGATTATGGAACATTATGTATCATGCCTTGTGTATTCATTGTACCATGGGTTATGTAGTTATGTTGAGTGTGAGCTGGTGAGTGCTCTAAACTAATCACTGCCCGAAGTTACATTACCAAAATGGTATAGTATTCCCAATCAAAAGAATATTTTTTGTTGATGGTTGAAAGTTAAAGTTGGACAAATGGCTATTAAACATTCTTAGGAGTAGGAGTTTATTTTTACAAACACCAGGTAACAACAGCACTTAATTATACCAAACTTTTGTTATAGTCGGTTCGCTAATCTCAGTCCGAACTGTATAGTGAATTTAGTAATTATTTTTTTGCGAAGTTAGTTACTTTTTGATAGACTAGTGGCTGGAAGTTACTATACAACCAAGCACACGTACCCATAGCCAATATTAATAGCTTAATAGTAAACAAACTAAATAGTAACTAAAATAGAACTTTACGAATTACCGGTAATCAATATTTATTTATTTGCACCATATAATAAATATTTTTGTTAAATTATAACAACTGAAATATATTTTTTAAATATATACTACCCACAATTTTATGGATTTAGTATACACTTCCACTATTTAGAATAATTCTTCGTTTTTCAATTAAAGAAGTCTGTAATAAAAGTTTATTTAAGCTGTTAATACTGTGACCTAGGAACTTTTGTGTTGTAGGTTTCCAGCTATGAATCTGTCAAAATATGCCCGAGTTAAGCGAATGGACCTTAGTATGCTCCATTCGCTTAGCTCGGGCATATTTTGACAGATTCATTGTCGGAAACCCACAACACAACAATTCCTACTTCTCAGTATTAATAGCTCAAGTATCCTACTATTGCAGACTTCTTTCTTTAAAAAAAGAAGAATTATTCTAAATAGTGGAAGTGTATACTAAACCCATCAAATTTTGGGTAGTATATATTTAAAAAATATATTTTAATTGTTATAATTTTGTTACGTTGTCTCTGTGGGCTTTTAATAATATTGACGACCAGTTTCTTTTTAATATCTTTTATTAAAGACCAACTAAACTTAATACATGATTATATCTAACGAGCCATCTTTTTTCCCCTGCTCTGCTGTCCGCTGTCCATCTCCTTCACCTGTCGCTCATGTTAAGGTAGGTTTACAAATATTAAGGTAGGTTCACATAACATAACAAATTTAACATAACTATTTATTATATGGTGCAGATAAATAAATATTGATTGTCGGTAATTCGCAAAGTTATTTACTATTTAGTTTGTTTACTATTAATATTGGCTATGAGTACGTGTGCTTGGTTGTATAGTAATTTCCAGCCACTTTTAGTCTGTCAAAAAGTAACTAATTTCGCAAAAAAATAATTACTAAATTCACTAGACAGTTCGGACTGGGAATAGCGAACCGAGTTTAAATCATCAAGCAAAAAGACAAAAGAGGGAATGTAAAGGTAGTGGGGGCAAAAATATTGATAGACAGGAAGTGCCATCTTGAGAGGCCACATTAAACAAGGAAAGAGAGGCTCTTTCCTTGTTTAAGAAATCAAATTTAGTTGGGTTATGTTATTGCTGATGTTATTGTTTGTCCCAACTGTCACATGAAAGATTATTTGTATTTGAATTGAAGTTTTTTAACCATTGTTTCACATTTTAGAGTATTATTGTTATTATTTAATTAAAACTTTATTGTGTTCCAGTGTTAAAAAAAGTATTTTAAGTGTATTATGTATTAATATTATGTAATATTAATATTATGTAATATAACAAATAAATAGATAAATTAGAACCCCTACACCACTGTATGATTATTGTGAAGTGTCATGAAATTTAAATTTGGCGCATTCGCATTTCCGGATATGTCCGCCATCAGAGGCCACTTTTTTGGTCTCCTTTTCATAACGATTAGATTCCCTCTTTTGTCTTTTTGTTCGATGGTTTAAATACAAACTCGTGACGGTTTTCTCATTTGGTCCCAGTGAAGATAGCCTCAAATTAGCTGTCACTTAAGTTTCACAGAACGAAATATTGTGTTGGCAGCAGAGATATGTAAGAGAGGGGATATGACATACGGTGAAATAGATGGGATAGGTTCACCATATTGGTGAGTATCTGACAGATTGTTGTTTGTGTCGAGTAGTTCTGTGCATAGAAATTTAATTTTAAAAATATTTTGAACTTATTTTTGTACTGTTTTTACGTGTATTTAAAGTGAAACTATTATGACATCGTGTTCTTTTATTTTGTGTCCAAATAACAATCGTAACAATAAGAAAATCTCCACTGGAATATCTTTTCATAGGTTAGTATGAAATTGTAAACAGTGTACAGGGCGGTATTACTTCCGTTTTTAGTGATGCCGCGTGTAAAAAGAACAGGTAATCTTTTTAATTTGGTTTATGTGGTTGTAGATTTCCTAAAGATGTTGAAAGGAGAAATGCCTGGATACAGTTCGTAAATAGTGTGGGAACTGGGGACTGGGAACCTTCAAAATTTAGTAAATTGTGTTCTAAACATTTCGCGGAGTACTGTATAGATAGGACCTCATTAGCTGTTATCCGTTTGCGTGAGAATGCAATCCCTACAATTGGTGAATCTCAGGTAACAATAATTATAAATATTAATAAATGAAGTAGGTTATTAAAATAATATAGGTAATATTCTGAATTACACCTGGACATTATACAGTATACAACTTCAATTGTACATTTCACTTGCTTTCATTTGCAAATAAATAAGTTTGTATAGGTGTGAACAAAGAGATTTCAACTAGAAGGTTCTTGATATTTTGTATAAAGTACTAGTTAATAATTAATCACATTTTTGTTTTGGCCATTCTTTAAATATGTACTATTTGACATTTTTTTGATGTAACAACAGCAGTTTTTTGCGTTTAAAAATATGATTTATGCCTTTTTTATATAATAAAGCTACTTTATTTGTGTACAAAATGAAGTTTTATATATGTTATGGTATTTTAGGTTTATGAAGTTTCAGAACTTTTTATGGAATATCATTTTTATAAAACTAATATTAATTATGTTTTCAAATGCAGTCAACTTAAGTTTCAATCCATTTACATACTTGTATATTAATTAATATCAGATATATCTTAAACTACTAATTAATTAAATTAAGGGGGCAGTTGCTACATATCCAAGATAATTCTAAAATAAGAGTATTGTCAAACATAATTAATGTTCAAACGCCACAAACATCACAAGATATTCCTAGTACATCTTGTGAGTTAACTCAGAAACGGAAGATTTATAAAGACTTGGTTCATTCACAGAAAGTAAGTAGTGAACGAAAAAGAAAGTTAAGAAATGTTCGTCGAAAACTACAAAGATGTGAGAAACAAGTAGCCAACATGAAGAATGTAATTGAGAAGCTCAAGAAAACAAGGTTGATTCAAGAAGAAACATTGGATCTTCTTGAAAAATATTTATTAGTTTTTTCAGGTTTAAAAAAAATGAATGCATTTAAAAAGCATTGGCTCAATATTTTGCACATAAGCTCTTAACAACAATTACTTCAGTTGAAATATATTTACAATTTGAATCTATTATTTTATTTTTTAAAATTTTTTCAGATTTTAAACATATGTTGTGGTGAAAGATATTCCAAGCTACCTTTATTTTTTTTATTTATAAAGGAAAAAAAGTATACATATTTTGTTGTATTAATTAATGCATTCGAACATTCGGCACATAATATTTTTGTTTTCAATTAGTGAACAACATGACCTGCTATATATGCAATCTAAATGTCTACTTCATTGAAAGCTGGATGTTACGATAAGATTCTAAAATCTCTGAAGATTTATTTTTTTGCACGATGGGATCACATTTTAAAATGGACACGTTTTCTAATGGTATGCAATTGTTTCTAAACCTGTCAATCAGTTCAACATGAACCCATAATTTTTTGTAAGCCGAAATGAACTGGCGAGCTGTTGTGTTATTATTATAACCCCCTTGTGATCTAATACTTCCAAATAAATAGTTCTATATGATCCTGGGAGAACTTATATAATGGTAAAAAAGTTGATATGCCAGAAGTTAATAATGATTTGTATAAAAGATGTAATTTTTATGCATACTTTAAGACCTCAAAATTATGTGTGGCGAAGAGTGCCTAACAAAAGACTGTTTAACAACAGTCTTTAACGTACCAAGGTATTTATCAGTGGACCATAGAAAATAGACTGGACCGTTTTCTATTATAGTTGCAAATTGTTAATATATATATATATATATATATATATATATATATATATATATATATATATATATATATATATATTTATACTATATATCGTATCTACTGGTAGGTTACTTATGTAATTTCTTTGTGTTTGGTCATAATAAGGACCTGTCTCTCTGCCCTTGCTTATGTGTAATAATAATAAATGTGTGATAACGGAAGTAGAAAACTAGTTCTTGAATTCAAATTGTTTAAAAAAAAATAAAATAAAAATATTGTTTAAAAATTCTATTTTATTATATTTCTAATTTTTATTGGAGGGCTCGATATACCATCATATTGTGAGCTAGCTTTTGTACCAGCTTTATACATAGGATGAGTGTCTCAAACTTTATATGTTACAGAAAATAACGAAAAGCCGGTGAATATCGAGAATCGCTTGTTGAGTTAGTTATTGTTGACAGTAGCAACAGCTAAAAAGCAGTATTTTCAACCGTTTAAAATATTCCGCGACTTTGACACTAGCTATAATATCCCTTATCATAGGCTCGCATTACTGGAAAAGAGATCTTTACATGCAGATATAACAATTCCATAGAAACCACAATAAGTTAAAAAAGGATAAAGAACACGGCATGTCTTTGATACAATTCTTTAACTACCTACCTATACACAATAACTAATTTTTATATTTTTTATATAAATATATAAAATAATTATATATAAATATATAATTTATATTAATAGTACATGGAACTAACATATCTAAATGTATATAAGCTTATGTAAGTGCACTTGCTAATTGTTGTTTTTTACTTGTATGTAAATGTTATAATTTTAAAACCATATCATTGACTGGTTTTGTACATTTTTTTAAACTTTATGTATGTAATAAATTTTATAATTATTATTAAAGTGTACTTGAAGAGTACCAAAAATGAAAGTAATTTTATTCCAAATAACTATTATTAATCTAACTAAATGCTTATTCCCAAACTAAACAGTAAATCGTAAATACAGTTTGAATTAATTTGAATCCGGACCTGCCCGTCGCCATATTGGAGAGTACATACTGTCAAATTAAGTGGTCCCATTTAGTAGATACAGAAATATCGTTTGTGTCATATCCCCTCTCTTACATATCTCTGGTTGGTAGTGTTGCTATGCCCTTAGAATGTATATTTTATGTGATTTAAATACAAAGAGATAAAGCTTTTAAAATGTACATCTTTATTATATTATTTTTTTGATTCTACAATTTTATACCTTATATAAAACATTTATGAATTATAGTATTTGTTTCGTTTGAAATTAATTGCAATTAATTGTTAGAAAATTTTTTGGTAATTGCCCTTTGATAGGTTAGCGGATAGATTTGGCAAACACTGGTTTAACATTTCATATAAGATGGCTTGTGAAGTTTGTTGAATTTAGTGTTTTATTATCTTTATTCGAATGTTTTATTTGTAAATTGTGTTTAAATCAATTAGAAAATATTAACATAAGTGAAATTTCATTAAGTTTAGAACTTTTAGAATATTCTTAACGACACAATTTAAAAGGCAAGTATTAATATAACCTACATAACAAACTGAAAATAATAATAATACTTTTGCTTCTTGTTACAAAATAAACTGAAAACAATAATAATACTTTTGTTTTTTGTTACAGATGCCCCGGCATTGTTGTGTACCTAGTTGCAAAACCAATTATGCCAGTACTTTAAAAACGAAACAGGCAGAAAGTACGTTTTCGTTTCCCAAAGATCCCCAAAGAAGGTATACTTGGTTACGCTCTATTCATAGAGAAGGCTATACAATTACCAAATCGGTATTAATTTGTTTAAATTAGTAAGGGTCCCTAAAAATGCGAGTTTTTGGTGGACTTAGCCTGAAAAATAGAAACAATACGAAATTTTCATGTTTACGTCTACGGAAACATACAAAAGGTGAAAAAATGTAAAAAAGAGATTGAAAAAAGTTCATAAAAAGTATAGAAAATCAAAAATTAAGGTTATGTGCCCAAATACCGTCCCCCTAAGCAAAATCCTAAATTCTGAAATTTGATTTGAATGAGTGATTAAATGAATAAATGAGTTAAAATAATGTAAAAAACCGATTTAAGTAACTTAACTCTATGTCTAAGAGTTTTGCTTGTACGATTCTAATAAATAAAATTTCCTGAAGTAAAAATAAATAAATAGCAAAATAAAGCAAATTTCGATTCTTTAAAAATGGTACCCCAATTCCGTCCTCCACTCATTCCTAGTTAAAATGTATGATTTTTTTGTAAAACATGATATAAACAGTACTAATATCTGTTATAATAAATTTATTGAGATAGGAACATGTTTATACATTTTGATACATAAGTTATATCTATTTACACATCCAGACACAAATCACAAACAAAATTTTTGACCTTGGTTGAAATTGAACACATCTCATGGCACCATTGAAGAATTCCAAACACCTAATCCATTGTTCTCCTCGCTTGTCTTGTGAAAAACATTTTCCACAAATGGTACATGGTGCATCTTCATCACCAGAACTATCCCCATCATCGGTTGATACCAGTGGAACTTCTGTTTCGTCCTCAGAGTCACTTGAATTTAAATCCCACTTAGTTGTTTTCTTCTTGGGACGTTTGTTCAATGATGTGCCAGGATTTTCTTTATCTTCCATGACGAGACGTTTATTAGCCTTTGACTGCCTCTTCTCTTCTGCCATTCTTTTGTAAAGAGATTTTCAGAGAAGTTTTGTGAGGAGATCCAGTTACCAAGAATGAAGTACCAGCTCTAGAAGATGTGGAAGGTTTGATAACTAAAACATTCTGGATGTCTCGTGGACTGACCACTTGAGGTGGGACTGGAATATTCTGGATGTCTCGGGACTGACCGCTTGGGGTGGGACTAGAACATTCTGGTTATCATTATCCCGTCCATTGGCAGGCACCTCTTGCTGTTCAAGTTGTCTAGCAATAAAATCATGCTCCTGAAAGACATCAGAATTAAATGGATGGATCTCAGTTTTCTTAAACCCATTGACGGCCGTTTCAAGAGTAGCTGCACGAAGATACGCCCCACAAAAGAGACTGGATATTTGCAGTTTTCTGACAACTCTATTTGAGTTACTAGCCAACCATTGTTTTATAGCTTTTATGTATCTAGTTTTCAAAGGAAACATAAACGATACATCCAAAGGCTGTAGCTTGTCTATTGAGTATGAACGAAGGCAAACTATAGATACTCCTCACTCTCTTGCAATGTCAATAAGTTCGAGATTTCTAGTGTGGGAATAGTGACCATCAAGGATAAGCACAACAGGATTCCCTTTTGATGGGTTCACAATGGAACTGAAGTATTTAAACCACTTAAGAAACAATGGACCAGTTGCTCAACCTGAATCTGAACATCCGCCTATCGACCCTGTATGAGCTCGGTCAAGCAATTCTTCCTGCCACCTTTTAAGTGGAAATATTAACAAGGGTGGAATATACTGGCCTGCTGCTGACATACAGGTTCGTCTACATTAAATATTTTTGAGGGGTCAAAGTTTATTTTCTCGAGTTTAGGTTTCAGGATAGAGAAATACTTGCTAACATTTTCTTTTGTAAATCCTTTAGCTCTAGCCGTTGACAAGTTCTGTGGTAGTTTGAGGGAAAGCTCTGGATGGCGTTTGAAAAACAGTCTAACCCACTCTTTGTCAGCAGCCTTTGATTCATTCGAGAAAGGATGAGGTCTTTGGTTTAAACCAAGCTGGTTTAAACCAAGCTTTTAAACTAGCTGGTAAGCCAATCGCCTCAGGTCAGAAACAGTCAGTGCATCATAATGCTGTTCCATATCCAGACAGTGTTCGACAAGACTTTTCTCGAGATCAGCTGTAAAAACTGGCTTCCTTTCAAATTTTAATTTCACACATTCCTCTGGTGTTCGGTCAGATTTGACATAATCTTTTAAAGTAGCCCTCGGAACACCAAAGGTCTTAGCAGCTATTTTATATCCTATTTCTTTATCTCTCACAGCAGTGATAGCCCTCACCATGGCATCAGGATTCCACGCTTTACGTTGTGGCATCTGAAAAAATTTAGACTTTGTATTGATTTATCAATTTACGCAATTCTTAAAATTTCATCTTTTCCACAAAACTATAAGTTTAATAACAACATTACTGTTCAAGACTAAGGTGTCTACATATTAAAACTATTAAAACATATCGAAAAGTGATTATATATCTATAAAAAATAATTTAAGAGTCATTGAAAATTAAAATTTATTGAAAGAAAAATATATAAAAAGATTTCTAAATCCGTCCCGGGACGGATTTGAGAACCTCAAAGGGGACGGATTTAGGAATTCCGTTATATAAAACATGGCCGCTGTTCGTGACGAAACGACTACAACTACACGGCTGTGACAAATGAAATATAATACTCAAAGAGCATTCTATTATTATCAATCGATAAATCAGTTTAAACTTACCTGTAGGCATCAATATAAGTATTTAAAGTAGATTACAAACTGTAGCAAGCTATTACATAAACTATTTATGAAAAATTTAAGGTTAAGTAAACAGAACAAAGAATCCTACGTCACTGCCACTAGTCCACTGGATCGTTTTGAAGAGTTTCCTTAACCTCTCGCAAGGTTGCAGTGCTGTTCGTAGAAGTTACAGTGGGGGACGAAATTAGAACATGGGACGGATTTTGGGCACTTTACCTTAACAAGACAAAAATGTTATCAAAATACGAAATAACCTTAGTAGTTACATACAATTTATAAATAAATTGTAAATACCAAGCATTTTCCCCGTTAACAGGTTGGCTGCCACAATGGTACGTAAAAAAATGATCCCTCCGGCCGTTATGTTTTTTGTGCACAATTCGATATAAACATATAAATACTTTTAAGTTTTGATCATATTATTCAGTAAACCATACGTTTTTTTGCAAATTTTGAAGAGAAGCCACATGTGCTACTCGCGGCCCTAAAACAAAGATGTAGTTCTAATGGCCGCGTGAAGCCAATGCGGCTGCTTGGTACAAGGTCGAATATTCAGACATGTAAACGACACTAAATGGGAGGGATAACTGTATATTTCGATAGTTGCAATAAATTTGTCAGTCAGAGTCAGTAGTAATTATATGCTTATCAGTGCAATATCGTTTGTTTACTGTATCGAGTGAATATGAGCTACGAGAAGGAGCTAAACCGGTTAGAATCTTTATGGCAGGTAATAAATTCACTATATTTTATAAGTGGGAAAAGTATTCTAATATTGTTGTATTTTAGGAGGCCCTCTTTGATGAAGATGAGCAGGAAATAGTTGAGGATAATTGTTCTTCTGATGAATATATTCCTGATAGCAGTGGTGAATCATCAGACGAAGAAATTTCTACAAAAAAACGTCTAAAAGTTGCCACTTCAGAACCTATAAATTTGGACAGAAATGAATTAGAAATCGAAGACGAGAATGTGGGGGACACATTGATGGAAACAATTGAATATGTAATACAAAATAATACTACAGACAGCAACAATGATGACAGCGACCAAAATAAAAATAAGGAGCCTGATGGAGATCTGGTTTGGGATATTGTGACAGGTCGAAATTTGAAAGTTTGTTTTTAGAGAGCCAACGTGCGGTATTGATATTCAGTTATATGGGGATTATTACAACAGAACCCCATACGATTTTTACACTTTATTCTTCTCGAATGAAATTATAAATTTAATGGTCATCGAAACTAATAGATATGCTTCCCAATGTAAAGAGAAGGAAAACGCACCAAAAGCAAGGATTCAAAATTGGTATAATACAGAAGCCAGTGAGATGAAAAAATTTATTGGTATTCTCTTCTGGATGGGTTTAGTTCAGTGTTCCACACTGGAGTGTTATTGGTCTCAAAACACATTATACCAAAATTCTATACGTTCAATAATGCCAAGAAACCGGTTTCAAATATTGTTGAGGATGTGGCATTTTCACAACAATGAAGAGATAACGGATGAAAGATTGCAAAAAATATCACCTCTTATGAATGAACTTCTGAAAAATTTTCAAAAATATTACACTCCAAAAGAGTCTTTGTGTATCGACGAAACTATAGTTCCTTTTAGAGGACGTTTAAATTTTAAGCAATTTATTAAAAATAAGAGACACAAGTTCGGCATCAAACTGTATAAACTATGTGTTGAAAAGGGTTATACCTACAACTTAACAGTTTATTGTGGACAAGATAAAGTAGAAGGTCAATCGTCTTCTGAAAATATAGTTCTTACACTGGCAAAAGATTTATTGAACAAAGGACGCACTATTTATACCGATAATTACTACACCAGTATTTCTTTAGCTCATTCATTATTAGAAAAAGAAACTCATCTGGTGGGAACACTGAGAGCTAATCGAAAATTTAATCCAAAAGATATTATACAAAAGCAACTCAAAAAAGGTGAGACAGTAGCTGCTGAAAGTAATACTGGAATAGTAATTCAAAAATGGAAGGACAAACGTGATGTTTTGACATTGAGCACAAAACATACTTCAGAGCTTCTACAAGTTTCCTCTGGGCGCAAGCAAACGGAAAAACCGTCCACTGTTGTTGATTACAATAATCATAAAGCTTTTATTGACCTCTCCGATCAGATGAAAGCGTATGCTACTTCTTTAAGACGAGGCGTGAAGTGGTACAGGAAATTAGCTGTCGAACTTCTTATTGGAACATCATTAGTCAATGCTTTTGTACTACATCAACAGGTTACGAACGACAAGATGACCATTACTAAATTTAAGGAACTTGTCACGATGGAATTACTTCAAATACAAAATACGGAGCATTATCGTCGTAATGAACCTCCATTGCCGCAGCATGTGTTAGAAGATGTTGGTCGAAATGGAAGACGCAGATGCGTTGAGTGCTATAAAAATCTGAGTGGAGCTGGTGGCCGAACACAAGCCCAAAAAAATTCGCCATTCACAAAATTTAGATGCAATGTTTGTCAAAAAAGTTATTGCTTATCTTGTTTCTTTGCAGTTCATCAGAGTACTAAATAAATGTATTTTTTCGATTCAATTTATTGTATTTTTTAATATTAATATTCTTTTTTATCTTTGTAGTACAATTTCTTAATAAATAAATAATAAAATGTGTGTTTCTTTGCATAAGTTTTTATTTCTATAAATAATAATATTCTTAACAAAGCTGTTTTATTTTTGTATAGTTTTACAGCCATGTGAAGCCACATGTTATTCTCAATTATATAGGCCAAATTCATTTTCTTGTTCTTACAGCCATTGTACACATGTTCCATAAACATTTCACAGCGTTGAATAGCATATGCGGCTTCACACAGCTGTAACGTATCTGCCTGTCCGAGGTGCACGACTGGCTTCACACGGCCAGAAAGTCAAATTTGCTGTGATGCCGCAGTGGCATCTCATGGCAGCGAAGGTGTTAAATTATTCAAAAATATAAAATATTGTAAAATGACCAAAATTCATTTATTTGGAAAAACAAGTCAAGCGCGTTTGCGCACAATATAAAATATTCTGCGCAGGTTCAATGTTGCCACATATACTTTTGTTTTTTTTTTCGGAGTAAATATATTGAATTTAAATTTTAATAAGACACTCCATATTGTTTTTTTTTGTAGAGTAAATATATTGAATTTAAGTTTTAATAAGAGTGTACTACATATGAGTTAATATTGTTTTTTGCGGAGTAAATATATTAAATTTTTAAGTTTTAATAAAAGTGTACGACATATGACCTAATATTGTTTTTTGCGGAGTAAATATATTGAAATTAAGTTTTAAACACTGTTGTCAAGTTGCAGAATTAGTGTTTTTGTAAAAATCATTATTGACTATTAAATAACAAAATAAAACCTAATCTAAACTAATCCAATCACATCTAAAACTTTAAATTAAAAAAGAAGTTAATAACTAATTCATCCAACAAAATACAACATAAAACGAAATACCCACCAGTTTGATGGCAACGGCATGGGAAAATGGAAATTGGACCCATTAGTATTTTTGCAAAATTCGTTATCAGTATAGTATATTAAGTATAAGTGGATATTGAGGTCTTTAAAACACGCGCGAAATATAGGAAGTGTTTTAAAGACCAGTTATCCACGAATACTTTACGCTATTTTTTTCATTGGTACACTTTGAAATCGTGTATATTACTACAAAAAATTGAAATAAGAGCTAATAATGTAAAATGGTTGAATTTGTGATGTACATCAGTATACCTTTCGTTATTATGGAAATAAGAAAAACAAAAATTAATTTACAATCTGTCATATCAGAATAATTGTTATTACTGGTTGTATATTGCTTAAAAGAAGAATGAGAAGAATGTTTCAAACATTATTGAGAGTGCCATTAATGGAAGAACAACCCTATTGGCTTCCGAGTGTCGGTAGTATAAATTTGAACAGCATTTCCTCTAATTGAAAAAACGGTAGTATAAATATTTCAAACAATACCAACTGTACTTTTCATATTCATTTAAAAGATAGAGACGATTGAGATTTCAAAATATTTGAATAAAGCTTTTGCAATATTTGTTAGTAATATTTTATTCCTATATTATTTGTTTGACATTACAAGTTATGTACTCCTGTCAGGCCAGCTTAATATTTAAAACTGTTGATGTTGCCATGGTAACTTTAAAACACACACGTTTTTGAAAGTTGAATTTAAACACACTACGGCGTACTTTAAATAAGCAAAATGGGGTACCAATAAAAAAAACAAATTAAAACCTAATCTTAACTAATATAATCGCATCTAACAATGTAAATTAATAAAGAAGTTAATAACTAATGCATCCAACTAAATACAACATAAAACGAAATAAACTGTAATTTATATATGTAATAACATAAGTGAATAACAAATGAAATGCAGTTATATGAATCCCTTAGAAACAGAAAACGGAAATGATACTCATTATCACTATTCCTTTATGATTGTACTTGAGAAGCTTCTGAATTAATATTTTCACAATAAAAAATATATTTAAAAAGTATGGCAACATGGGATCAAGAAGTATATACTACGCACACGCACATCATTGACATCTGGCCATAGCACACTACCACCTAGCAGTGAAACTGTTAACGAGTAAAACAATGATTGGCGCATCACCCAGTGACCGGGTGCGTAACTATATACATGGCGCTAAATTCAAAAGTTTAGTAATATTACCTAAGGTTTAATTCCATAAGTGATGCAGGGCATATCAACAACGATAAATTTAACAGATAATTGTTAAAGATTTTCCAAATGAGTCTACTCGTTCCTATAAGTAACAGTAATTTTATTTTAACTTTATTAATTTTTTTCTTTTCTCAACTATTAAGGCCGTATGACACTATGCATTTTCTTGTATCATTTCTTATATTGTTTCTGATATAGAAAGTTATTTATGTTTTCTTGTATCGTTTCTTGCACGTACATTTTTGCTCTGTATGACACTATGCAAGTTCTTTTACCGGAAATTGTATATGATTCGGCACATGATTGGTCGAAATTTTGACACATATAAAAATAGAACTGCAGTACCTGAGGACCCCAAGCCAGATGCTACTGGATTATTTTTTTAAATAGTGTGGTTCAAAAATGAAAGAAATAAAATGTCCCAATATTAAAACTAAATTAGAAATCACAATTTTTGAAGATATTCAACAGGCTGTAATGGAAGACAGAAATAATAAATAATTTGGTTGTAATAATTTATTTGTTTTTTTACAAATTATGTGTTTGAATGGCATGCTCTTGAAATTCTACTCTCTTATTTGGAGATATAAAATAATCTTTAAACTCATCACGAATTTTTAAAGCTGTTATGTATTGTTTTTAGTAATACATCTCCTCCTACTTTCAGTAGTTCCGATGCTATTTGATCCAATCCCTGTGATTTATTGTTTTTAAATTTGGCTACTGCTCTTCTAATCTTGGTTATTGTTGGTGGGCACTTTTCTCTGATGTCGGCTTGGTCTAATTGTATATCAAAGTTCTCCTCCAGTCGCCATTATGACAGAAATTTTACGTTTTTGCGCACAAATTGGCGCATTTCTTGTACAAGAAACTGCAGCGGACACAAATTCTTGTATCGTTTCTGATATAAGAACTAAACGCTTGTATGACACTATCCATTTTTTTGTTATATCAGAAACGATATAAGAAATGATACAAGAAAATGCATAGTGTCATACGGCCTGTAGTGTTTATTGCATAGTAAATAAATGATTGTTATCACTGAATACATAGAAGTGAAAAAATAATCCGATTTATAAAATTAATGATCATTTTATGCATACATGCAAGTAACAGTTCTTCAAGAATATTTAAAAACTAACCGAAATGTCCATCTTTATTTCGTTACTGCCGACGTCGTCCGAACTCATACAGGTTCGGCATCGAGTTAGAATCTATAGAGAGGGCATCACGTGACTAAAAACGACCTCACTTCGGCCATATTGTTAAAATTGTTTTGACACTTTTGACAGATCGTATATATTTGTTTACGTTTGTTGTTTTTCGAATATTTTTAGTTTTATAATACTTTTATAGAAACTGTAATAATATATTGTGATAGTTCATAATAATGGTTTCTTGTTCTCAACGTAGTTGCAGTAGTAGAAGCAATGTTAATAAAAAATCTTCAGGAATAACGTTCTACAGGTTAGTATACAAATATGTAAACAAAGTAATGGCCCGTACTTCAGAGAATAAATTAATAGTATTTGACTATTAATTTATCTTTATATATAATATATCGTGTTTTTAGAGTTTACCGCGGGATAAATAAATCATAGTTTATTAAAAATGTATTGCACTTTTTTAGATTATGATTAAATCTTCTGAATAACTTGTCATAATTTTATAGTAGTTTTAATATTATTGAGTCCGGTTATGATCCCACCGCCATATTGGTATCATCGTTAGCCACGCCTACCTACGCCGTTTTTAATACACACATTAATATGCTCATAGCTTCTCCATAGATTCTAACTCGATGAGGTTCGGACACGATTTAAGTAGGTATTATATTTCGGTATTGAAATTTTCTAATTTGAATCGATTTGTGAGTAAATTTTTAGTCATCTTAATGGTTAAAGGACAATAAATTATATTTATGCTGTTAATGTTGAATTAGCAATTATTTGTTGTCCGATTTAAAACTATTTAAGTACTTATATATTTTTATTTGTATAACGACCCTATCTATACGTGATTGTGATTACTGTAACAGTAACTACGTATTTCAGTAACAGATATTGAAACCAAAAATGTCATCCACTAATTCTGCTGATGAATTGGTTGAGAATACATGGAGTCCTCCTCGAAAACGAAGTAAAAGAGCCCTCTTAGAGTTGAAATTTAAAGAAATCATTTTAAATGTTTTTAAATGTAAAAGACAAGAAAATCCAGGGTAAGTGGTTGAAGATATTGTGAAAAAAGTGGCCAATAAAGTTGGAGTTTATGATAGAAGTATGTTTACGGTGATCAAGGAATACAAAAACGAATCATCAATTCGCTGGACCAAAAGTATGTCTGATCCGGAAAAAGGAGTTTGACAAAATTGATGATTTTGACAAAAATGACATTAGAAGACTGGTTCATAATTTTTTTATGAGCAACGTAATACCCACCGTTGATAAGGTTTTAAAGAAGGTGAACGATGACCCTGATTTGCTAAATTTTTCAAAAACCACGTTTTACCGAATATTGAAAAAACTAATTTTCAATATAAACGTAGAAGAAGAAACGCTCTTTTACTAGATAGAGACGACATTGTGATGTGGCGAAGAGAATATTTTCAAAAGATAAGAGCTTATAGAGAGGAGAAGCGGAAAATATATTATCTGGATGAGACATGGTTAAACGCTGGCCATACAAGGTCTAAAATATGGGTAGACACTACAGTAAAAACATCAAGACAAGCTTTTTTGGATGGATTAACAACGGGTTTAAAAAATCCTTCAGGTAATTTATTACATTTTATATATTTTAAATTTCAAAACCTAAATACTTTTTTCTACAACGCTTTAATAACATGCTTATTATTCACTAGTTTTGAATAGATAATAACACCCATTACTTACCATGGGTCATTACTCACGGATTGAAGTTAGGTTCAAGTGGTGCATGTCACTTTTGGTATATTTGTCGTATATAAACTTTAAGTAAAATTACTTAAAATCGTTTATTTAATACAACAATCATTGTAACTTATATCAAAGTTTTATATTCCCGACACTGAAAAGTAAAAAGAGTTAAAAGGGACTATAGTAACAATGGGTCAGTATATTTTTTACGTTTGCCTATACTTTTTTTACTATGAATTTTGACAATAATTATCATAATATTCATTGCTCATAAAGTTTACCAACCATACATTTGTGCTTATAATTTTTCGGAAACGAATAGAACTTGAATGTAATATTTCTTGTTATATTTTTACAATACATACCACACCTTTTTTGTTATTATTGTTATGAAACTTTTTAGAATTGTACAAACAACTAAGTATATCAAAAATTAAAAATAAAACTTATATTTTTTGCAGGCACTCTGTACATAAAATTGTTGGCAAAAAAAAATTCTTGAATTTTTCGCCCTGTATAAATGGTTCCTATTATCGGATATCAACTAAAATAATCAGGTTTTTTGTCGAGCACGTTTGCAAAATTAAAATATAAATTTCGTATTTTATGAGATAATATAAATATATTCTGACTAAACAAGATAATAACAAAGATAATCCTAGATGCGGCCCTGGTGGAGGCCTACACGTGGTAATGTTTACATCTCCCTGCATCGCTTAATGAATTAACTTTTTGACAGATTAAAAGTGGCTGGAAATTACTATACAACCAAGCACACGTACCACGTACTCATAGCCAATATTAATAGTAAACAAAATAGAACTTTGCGAATTACCGATAATCAATATTTATTTATCTGCACCATATAATAAATAGTTATGTTAAATTATAACAACTAAAATATATTTTTTAAATATATACTACCCAAAATTTGATGGGTTTAGTATACACTTCCACTATTTAGAATAATTCTTCTTTTTTTAAAGAAGGAAGTCTGCAATAGTAGGATACTTGAGCTATTAATACTGAGAAGTAGGAATTGTTGTGTTGTAGGTTTCCGACAATGAATCTGTCAAAATATGCCCGAGCTAAGCGAATGGAGTATACAAATACTAGCATATGCAGACGACCTTGATATCATAACAAGAAGAAGGGTGGACCTGGTTCAATCGTTCACAGCATTGGAAGCAGCAGCAGAAAGAAAGGGACTACATGTTAACACTAATAGATATATGATATACATGAAGATTATGTTGCGTAACAACAATATTTAATATTTTTATCTTATTTTGTGTCACATTATTTTATATCACACTGTTTATTAGTTTAAGATTTATAAAATTCTCTGTACCATTAAATAATCTGTATGGCGTCGATAACTTGCATTCAAATAACTTTCTAGACATAAGCTTCTAAAATCGTTAAAGAATCATATCAATGAAAGGATTAGTAATTCCAAATTATCGGTTAAAGTAATTTGAAATTTCCCAATATTAACAAAGGTTACCCTTCTCAGGTAATTTTAACAATAAAATGAAAGTCGAAGGTATTAAATGTAGACATATCCGTTAGATACGTCGAGGGGACCAGGGGGAGATTTCTTAATGTTAAGAAACGGTTACAAGCCGAGTGAAAAATCAGTTTGCATCAGTTCGAATCCAGCATTGGATGAGCTATAGGCTCTACTCGCGCCAGCCGCACTTCCGAAGGTTTAGCACAGTCGGTGTATTAATAAGTTTTTACTCAGTACTCAGTTCGTGTCAATATTGTATCACCGACAATTGATCTAATTTTATAGTTTCATAAAGTTTAGTGTCATAAATCAGCTATCGTAAGCAAGTTATCGGCGTCCAAATACGTTGTTGTAATAGTTTAAATAGATTTGTTAAAACGTTCTTTTCGAAACTTTCATTTGTCCCAGTTTTCTGGGTGGTCCTTCAAAGAAGTATATAAAGTGAACCTATTTTCCTAAGGACAAATCTTGTTCTTCAAGAGAAAAAACCAGCGACCTATGACTGGTGCGCGAAACAAAGGTATCAGGACAAGGTGTAAGGACAAACACACCTGCATCTTCGCTCATGTTCCTTCGAACCGGGTATCTTCACATTTCAACTTCGAATCAGAGATCTTCGCATGTCTCATCTTCAAGTTAGACATCAACGCAGCATCTTCAGGGTCTTCCAGTAGGACGTCTCCAGACTCCTTCATCCTGGTAGCTGATTTCACGCTTAGCATCACACTCACAACAAACTGTAAGTTTTTTAATTTTAGTAACATTTGTGAAGTGTATACTATGAACTCTTATTGAACATTGTCCTTATTTCGCTATTCTTTTTATAATTATTGGACATTATCATATTTTCGATTTTTAGTGCGAATTCTCATATTTTCGCTATCTCTCTGTGTTTATTACTATTCTTCTGTTTTTTTAATTTAAAGATCAAATTGTTTCACATATTTCTCGCTCATCAAATTTTTATCTAATTCACTCAGCTAATCATGAATAGAACGGTTGATGATCTTGTTAAAGTAAAAGATGACCTTGTTAAGGCAAGAGGTCGAAGTAAAGCTTCGATAACTAGATTGGAGAATTGGTTTAAAGAAAATGAAAAAATTAATATTTCAAAAAATGAACTGATTTCTAGAAAAGACTATTTATCAAAAGTTTTTGACAAATATCTCGAGGTTCAAAATGAATTACAAACAATAGATGATGTATTTGCTGTTGACATGGCAGATGTAGAAGACAGATTTTTAACCTTAGAATCAGCTCTAAAGGATAAAATTGATAAAATTTCAGTAAACTCTGTTGTGAGCACCTCAGCTCAACAAAATCATTCAAATAACCATCATATCCGCCTACCGGAAATAAAAATTCCACATTTCGATGGAAATATAGCAAACTGGCCTAGTTTCATCGAGATGTTTACAAAACTTATCGTAAATGATTCAAATCTTTCAGATATTGAAAAACTAATTTACTTAAAATCAATTCTCAAGAACGAGCCTCTACAACTGATTGAAAATATGGAAGTTGTAGGCTCAAATTTTTCCGTTGCTCTCGATACACTTAAGAATAGATTTGAAAACAAATGTTTAATAATTAACACTTATTTAAAACACCTTTGGAATGTTCCTTCATTAGCAAAAAATACTGCTCAAAACTTGCGAGAATTCTTAACTCACATAAAAAAGAATTTAAGTGCGCTAAATAATTTAAATATCTCCAACAATCTTGCAGATTTAATTTTAATTCACATATTCACGCAAAAAATAGATTTTAATAAGAAACGATCCTTTGAATCCGAAAGAGATTTCAACGAACTTCCTACAATAGATGAATTTTTAAATTTCATTGAAAAGAAATGTAAGATATTGGAAAATTTGATCTTTGAAGAAAAAACAGTTTATAAATCAAAACCGTCTCTTCATACTTCTGTAAATAATAGAGATACACATTTTAAATGTTTCGTATGCAATTCTAACTCACACAAAGTATACTCTTGCCAACAATTTTTAAATTTGGTCGCTCAAGACCGTATACAAAAAGTAAAAAACAAAGGTTTTTGTCTTAATTGCCTTGCTAGTGGTCATATATATATAATTCTTGTTCCTCATCTTCGAATTGCAAAACCTGCAATAAAAGACATCACTCTTTGCTTCACATTTCGCATCCGT
Organism: Diabrotica undecimpunctata; assembly: GCF_040954645.1. NCBI lineage: Eukaryota > Metazoa > Arthropoda > Insecta > Coleoptera > Chrysomelidae > Diabrotica > Diabrotica undecimpunctata. The sequence goes on from NC_092804.1 coordinate 90,026,065, forward strand.
CGGAAAATACTTCACGGCAAAGTTCGTATAGGTCGAATTCTGAAAGTCAACCCGTCCAAAATCAATTTGTTCGTAATTCACGTCATCAACGTCCAAATCAGCATTCGTCTCAATCCACTTCGGAGAATATTCAAGCAAATTCGCAGAACAACTCTGTCCCAAACGCAATTCCGCAATGTTTACCAGATACGCAAATATTCCAGGTCCGAGCAATATTTCGTCCCACTCTGTATATTCAAACAGTCTGCAAATTTTACTCTCAACTGCTTTGGTAACGGTTTACGATGTTCAAAATAATCCCATCTCCGTTCGTTGTTTAACAGACTCCGGCAGCCAAGTTTCGTTCATAACAGACAGGTTAGCCAAAAGAATTTGTTGTTCACCCTATACCAGAAATCTTCAAATATCAGGTATAGCTCAAACTTCTTCTGTTTCAAACAAGATGGTAGACCTTAAAATCTATTCAAACACATCTCCTGGTAAAAACTTTAATCTGTCCTGTGCTGTCCTCGAAAGCATTACGTGCCAGCATCCACAAGTCGCTCTGAATTTAAATTTATTAAAAATACCAAAAAATGTAAAACTTGCAGGTCCACATTTCTGTACCCCGTCGGAAGTAGACATCCTTTTAGGAGCTGATATTTATTTCGACCTAGTTACTTATGGCTTAATAAAATTAGGCCCAAACCTTCCTATTCTTCAAAACACTCATTTGGGTTATATTGTAGACGGAAATATCCCATACGCTCGTTATGCAATGTTAGGATCAAACGCGACTCCTTCAACGAATAATGCACACTCAAATTATTCAAATATTTCATTACACGCACAAACAGCTGATCTTGATTCTCTTTTAAAGAAATTTTGGGAAATAGAAGAGACTAAACCACTCTCTTCTATTCAATCAAAAACATTAACTCCCTCAGAATAGAGAGCTGAGGACATATTCAAATCTTCGCTAACAATTCTTCCTAGTGGCAGATTTCAGGTAGACCTACCTCTAAAGACTCCTAATGAATATAAGAAATTGAGTGAATCATTTCATTTGGCAAAAAGACGTTTTTTCAATCTTGAAAAAAGGCTCAACAAATCAGACGAATTACGGCATCAGTACACTGAATTCATATCAGAATATGTCTCTTTAGGTCATTGTAAATACGTTCCTCTTTCTAAGATTAATGAATCGTCCGAGCATAAGTTTTTTCTCCCACATCATTGTGTTTTCAAGCATGATAGCTTAACTACTCGACTCAGGGTTGTATTTGATGGATCAATGAAATCAACCTCAAATGTGTCTCTCAACGATATTATGCTCAAAGGTTATACTGTACAACCTGATTTGTTCGAAATTCTAATTCGCTTTAGGCTGTACAAATATACTCTAATCGCAGACATCGAAAAAATGTTTAGGCAAATAAGAATTAACCCGAAACAAACATTTCTATTAAACATTCTGTGGCGCAATTCTCCGCAAGAAGAACTAAAATGTAAAGAGAAATACCCATTAGCTGCTGAAGCTCTAGAAAATTCTTGTTATGTAGATGATATCTTACATGGTGCAAATGATATCGACACTTTGTACAAGACTTATAAGCAACTTTCTATGAGTCTAAATTCTGCTGGAATATCACTCCATAAATGGAGTTCTAATTCTTCCGAGTTTCTCGATTCTATTTCCTCTGAATCCCAAAAATCTAATTATGTAGTAAAACCCGGTAATTCGTCAAATAAAGTTCTTGGAATATGTTGGAATTCTCATTCTGACATGTTCTCTATCTCTCTTCCTGACATTTCTAGTGAACCAAAATACACAAAAAGACAAGTTCTATCAATTATCGCGTCTATTTTTGATCCTCTTGGTCTAATAAATCCGATTACTGTATCTGCAAAAAATTTGGATATGCAACTTAAATTGGGATGACAAACTCACAGGAGAAATTTCATCAGAATGGTTGAATTTTCTAGGTCACATTTCTGATCTCGCAAAACTTACAATCTCAAGACCTCTGCTCAATCCGTTCAATATTTCTCGAATTGAAATCCATGGTTTCTGTGATGCAAGCATGAAGGCATATGGTGCTTGTATTTATTTACGGATTTTACATGAAAATGGAACCGTTTCGTGCAACTTAATCACTTCAAAGAGCCGTGTAGCTCCGCTAAAAACCATTTTCCTACCCAGGCTTGAATTATTAGGGGCTGTCTTGCTTTCTACCCTGATTTCAAATATCATTCTCATTATTTCACCGAAGGTTTCTTCCATAGCTTTGGTTAGGCTGTGGACAGACTCCCAAATTGTACTCGCGTGGATAAATTCTCACCCTTCTCGTTGGTCAATCTTCGTAGCAAACCGTATAACTCAAATACAGGAGTTAACGCGAACTTATTTATGGAATCACGTAGGGTCTAAAGATAACCCAGCAGATATTCTGTCTCGCGGCACCACGACGTCCCTGCTGGTAGACAATACATTATGGTGGCATGGGCCCTACTTTCTAATGAACACAACCACTAAATTTAATGAATTTGTTCCAAATATTGATTTAACAGATGTTCCTGAAATAAAAGGTACTCTACACGCAGTAAATAATTCAAAACCTACTCTATATACAACTTTTTGTAAATTCTCATCTTTCACTCGGTTACAAAGAGTAATTGCATATTGCAATAGGTATATTTACAACCTTAAAAATAAAGAAAACAAAAGAAATGGTGTACTTTCGGCTACCGAACTAATAGAAGCTGAGCAGAGAATAGTTAAAATCATTCAACTAACATTCTTTCAATCAGAATTTAAAGATTTAAAGCATCAGAAAACAGTCAAAAATAAGGCTATCTTAAAATTGAATCCATTTATAGACGCATCTGGTTTAATAAGAGTTGGTGGACGACTTCGCAACGCAAATGTTTCGTATAATCAAAAATTTCCACTTCTTCTTCCTACAAAATGCCAGGTAGTTAGATCGTTGCTTGAAAGAGAACACATTCGCCTATTGCACACAGGCCCTCAAAATACATTGTCAAGCATTAGACTCACTTATTGGCCTCTTGATGGACTGAGAGAAATCAAGAGGATCATCTACAAATGTAAGAACTGTTACAGATTTAACGCAAGACCAGCTCATCAAATAATGGCCGATCTACCCAAAGAACGGTTTCAGGTCTCTCGACCATTCACAAATGTCACTATCGACTACGGGGGCCCATTTCAAATAAAACCTTCAAGACTGCGACGTGCACCCATTTGTAAGGCTTATATAGCAGTATTTGTATGCCTCGTTACTAAGGCAGTCCATATAGAGCTAGTGTCCAGCCTTAGCACTGAAGCATTTCTACTAACGTTGAAAAGATTCATTTCACGTAGAGGTATCCCTAAAATCATTTATTCGGACAATGCGTCCAACTTTCTTGGAGCTCGTAATCAGTTAAAAGAGCTTTACGACTTTTTTATGGGAGCGGATGTCCTACCTACCATAAAAGAATTCGCAGCCTCAACATTAATTGAGTGGAAATTCATTGCACCTAGATCTCCACACCAGGGTGGAATTTGGGAAGCAGCTATAAAAAGCTGCGAGTATCATTTAGTAAGGATGATGGGCAATAATATTTTTACATTCGAGGAATTAACCACTATTTTGGCTCAAATAGAAGCTGTTTTAAATTCACGACCCCTCTGTCCATTGTCAGAAAGTCCAAATGATTTTTCGTTTCTAACACCTACTCATTTTCTCATCGGAAGCAGCATCACTTCCTATCCAGAGAAAGATATCTCGACAAGATCCGAAAATAGTTTGTAACTGTGGCAGAAATGCAGCAAAATTCAACAGCATTTCTGGAAATGTTGGTCTAGGGATTATTTAAATCGCCTCCAAAATAAGCCCAAGTGGTTTCTCCCCCAAGAAAACATTAAAGACAATGATCTTGTACTCCTAATCGATGACAACGCTCCTCCTCTAAAATGGCCACTGGCAAGAGTAATCGAAACATTACCAGGTAAAGACGGCAGGGTTAGAACTGTAAAACTAAGAACTAAAGACGCAACATTTATAAGATCTATTGTTAAAGTATGTCCTTTACCCCATACTCATTTAGATGTAGGTCACATCAACGGGGGGACTATGTTGCGTAACAACAATATTTAATATTTTTATCTTATTTTATGTCACATTATTTTATATCACACTGTATATTAGTTTAAGATATATAAAATTCTCTGTACCATCCAATAATCTGTATGGCGTCGATAACTTGCATTCAAATAACTTTCTAGATATAAGCTTCTAAAATCGTCAAATAATCATAACAATGAAAGGATTAGTAATTCCAAATTATCGGTTAAAGTCATTTGAAATTTCCCAATATTAACAAAGGTTACCCTTCCCAGGTAATTTTAACAATAAAATGAAAGTCGAAGGTATTGAATGTAGACATATCCGTTAGATACGTCGAGGGGGCCAGGGGGAGATTTCTTAATGTTAAGAAACGGTTACAAGCCGAGTGAAAAATCAGTTTGCATCAGTTCGAATCCAGCATTGGATGAGCTATAGGCTCTACTCGCGCCAGCCGCACTTCAGAAGGTTTAGCACAGTCGGTGTATTAATAAGTTTTTACTCAGTACTCAGTTCGTGTCAATATTGTATCACCGACAATTGATCTAATTTTATAGTTTCATAAAGTTTAGTGTCATAAATCAGCTATCGTAAGCAAGTTATCGGCGTCCAAATACGTTGTTGTAATAGTTTAAATAGATTTGTTAAAACGTTTTTTTCGAAACTTTCATTTGTCCCAGTTTTCTGGGTGGTCCTTCAAAGAAGTATATAAAGTGAACCTATTTTCCTAAGGACAAATCTTGTTCTTCAAGGGAAAAAACCAGCGACCTATGACTGGTGTGCGAAACAAAGGCATCAGGACAAGGTGTAAGGACAAACACACCTGCATCTTCGCTCAGAGTATATGAAGGTCACAAATAATAATCAAGTAGAAAAACCTGAAGATCTAATGGTTGGAAAATATACTTTCGAAGGAGTATATATATATATAAGGTTCTTGAACTCCTAAGTGGAGCATAGAGCTTCAGTGAAAACGCGCCATCGGGTTCTATTTTGCGTTAAGGCCTTCACCTCATTCCAAGACTTTCCTTGGCCTCTTATCTCGTCCATGATGGATCTTCTCCAAGTTTGTACTGGGCGACCTCTTTTTCTTTTCCCTTGGGGATTCTCCACTCTAGGGCAGTCTTTGCGATACTGCAACTATTTTTTCGGAGTGTGTGACCGATCCAACCCCACTTTCTGGACTTAATTTCATTTTGTACCCTCTTTTGTTCGGTCAGGTGTAGCAGATCGTCGTTTCTGATGGTGTTAGGCCAGAATATACGAACAATTCTTCGTAGACATTTGTTAACAAAGACCTGCAGTTTGTCTGTGAGGGTGTTTGTCACTTTCCAGGTTTCACATCCGTAGAGTAGAACAGACATGACATTTGATCGGAATATTCGGATCTTTGTCCTTGTAGTATACTCGCCAGATCTCCAAACAGGGTTGAGCGTGCTGAAAGCTTGTTGAGCTTTTCGTATCCTCATACGAATATCGTCTTCTGTACCTCCGTTTTCTGTTATGACACTTCCAAGATACGTAAAGTTTTCCACATTTTCAATCTGCATATTGTCGATAGTAAATAGCGTGTTGTTCCTTGCATTTATTCTCATGGACTTGGTTTTACTAATATTGATTTTCAAACCTATTTTATTGGCTTCAGTGGAAAGTGTTTCCAATTGGTAAGCCAGATCTTGGAACCTTTGACCTAATAGACAGATATCGTCCGCGTATTCTAGATCGCTTAGGCGTGTGGTTAACGTCCATTGTATCCCTCTTGTGTCGGAGTCTAGTTTGGAGAGAACATAGTCTATAGCTATGTTAAAAAGAAACGGAGAAAGCACGCATCCCTGTCTAACTCCAGTAAGTACGTTGAATTCGTCACTGTTGATCCCATTGTGTGTCACGCTGCATTTCGCATCAGTATATAGTGACTTTATAATAGAAATTATTTTTTGCGGGATGTTTCTTAGCTCTAAAATTTTCCATAGAGCAGCGTGACACAAGCTATCAAAGGCACGTTCAAAATCAACAAAAACCATATATAGGGGTGTGTTCCATTCAACCGATTGTTCCATTATTACCCTCACAGTATTAATGTGGTCTATGCAGGAGGATTCTGGCCTAAAGTCTGCTTGATTAGCTCGAAACTCAACCTTGTTTGTTATTCTTTTCAGTATGATGGTCGCAAAAATTTTATTTATGACAGTAAGCAAGGTTATTCCTCTCCAATTTTTGCACAGTGTGAGGTTGCCTTTTTTTGGAAGCTTGATAATGTTACCTTTTTTCCAGCCCGCTGGAATGTGTTTGTTTCCCACACCTCTCGGATTATGGGGAGCAAAAGTTCAGCAGTTAGATGCGGATCAGCTTTAAGCATTTCAGCAGCAATGTTATCGATTCCCGGTGACTTGTTGTTTCTCAGAGATTTGATAGCTGCTATTATCTCCGTTTTGGAAGGGGCCTCGCAAGAAATATGCAAGTCTATATTCTGCGGGTTTTCGACTATTTCGTCTGCGTTATCTCTGGGAATACCTAGCATCTCCTGAAAATGCTCTTTTCATCTCTCTGCTTGGTCATCTGTTGTAGTAAGCAATTCGCCTGTTTTGGATCTTACAATGTTCGAACAGTTGAACCCTTTTTGTGTTAGTCGTCTAGTAATTTGGTAAAGCTCCCTAGTTCTGTTGTGTTGTGCAGCTGTTTCTGCTTGTTTTGCAAGTTCTTCAGCCCACCTTCTTTTGTCTCTTCTTGCTTTTCTTTTAACTGATTTATTTATTGTTTGATATTCCTGTTGTCGGTGTGCTCTTCTTTCTACAGTTCTTGCTTGCAGGATATCTTTTTTTCGTTGTTTTCGTTCCTCGATAAGATTCCATGTTTCATCTGATATCCATTCCTTTCTATCTTTCTCTTTTTTACCCAGTTTGTCTTCAGCTATTTCTGTCAAAACATCTGCGAAATCTTCCCAGCTGTTTATTTCACGTTCTCTTGTTTTTAGTTGAAGTTCCTCTCTAAACATATGTCTTCCTGGGACCGTTTTTAGTTTATCTAGATTGTATGTTGGTCTCTTGGTGTTTCGCGTGGTTTTGTTTTTTGCCATCTTGATTTTAATGGTACCAATTACGAGATGATGGTCACTTGCGATGTCTGCTCCTCTTTTATTACGTACATCAAAAAGAGATGATCTCCATCTTTTTGATATAGCGATGTGGTCTATTTGATTTTCTCTTGTATGGCCAGGTGCAGTCCATGTTACCTTGTGAATATTTTTATGTGGAAAGATCGTTCCACCAATAACTAAACTATGACTGGAACAAAAATTTGTAAAGCGCTCTCCGTTTTCATTCATCATTCCTAGGCCATGTTTGCCCATTACGGTTTCTAAGTTAATATTGTCTTCTCCAACTTTAGCGTTCATATCGCCCATCACTATTAGTATGTCACCTTGGTTTACTTGTTGGGTCGTTTGTTCTAGTTGTTCGTAGAAAATGTCTTTTTCTTCGTGGAGAGATCTGTTTGTGGGAGCATAGCATTGAATCACTGTTATCTTACGGTATCTGGTATAAAATCTGGCAGTCATAATTCTATCATTAATGGGTTTCCATGAAATAAGGCTTTTTTGGCTTGTTTGCTGAGTAAAAGACCCACTCCGCTCTCGTGGCTCCCATTTTCTTTACCACTGTATAATAGGAGTTCTCCTGTTTGGGTATGGTGTTCACCATTACCCAACAATCTTACTTCCGATAGACCGACAAAGCTTAATTTGTACCTATTTAACTCTTTTACTGCTTGAGCTAGTTTAGAAATCTCATACAGAGTTTTAACATTCCAGCAACCAAATCGTGTCCGTGTTTTCGGTGATGCCAAGGTCGTCAACATGTGTTCCGTCCGGTTTGTTTCTACCAAAGTTTCAGTAATAAGGTCAAATTTAGGATGGGTAGGTTATTGGACTTCCTTCGAAGGAGTAAGGGAGTTCATATATCTAGGTTCACAAATAAACCACTGTTATTTTATCAGAAAAATTAATCTTGTGAGACTTGAAATACTAATTAATATTTTGTTGGGAAATAAGCCACAATAAAGTTAAAAAGAAGTTTATTGACGTTTCAATTTCCACTTCGGAAATCGTTCTCAAAATACAAACATTAATAAATTAAATTAAACAAATTTTGTTTTTGTTACTTAGTGAAAAAAATTCTTCTAATAATTTAATTTTATCTGACTCAATCATATTGACAATTCAGACCCATATTATACATTTTAGAGTAGAAGACTTTTAAAATGATATTGCCAATATTGGTAAGTTGCGTTCCTGGGACGACTTTAATATAAGATAGTTCATTCGATTACATGAAATCAACTTTAAATATTTTTTTTGCGCCAATTGTTTTATACTGTCTGCATATGTTCTTTTTGTTATATATTTTAAATTCTTATCACTACAGCTGTTTCGGCTAATTGCCTTTCTTAAGTGATCTGTTTTTGGCATGAGTTTACACTTTATAGTCTCTAATGAAATAGGTTGAGGAGGGGAGAACTGTTTGTCTCAAGCTGGTCATTCAGAATTATATCTGTGTTTTTTAATTTGTTGATTTCCATAGATTCTAACAAAGATAGCTTAAGGCCTTTATTTTGAATGTGTAGAATTTTAAATTCGTCATTAAAAGAATGATTATGATCTAGAAGGTGAAGTGCGTATGTAGAATCTGTTTTTCTATTATTGAAAGCCCTTTTATGTTCTGCTATTCGTTTATTAAAATTTCTACCTGTTTGACCAATGTAAGTTTTTGGGCAGTCGCCACATTTAAGTTTGTACACACCACTGTGTAAGTGTTTTTTATGTTGGGTCTTGTTGTTTTTAATATATTTGCCTAGGTTGTTATTTGTTCTGAAAGCTGGTGTTATTCCTTTCTTTTTTATGTGTTTGGCTATTTTTGTTGATATTTTGCCTGTATATGTAATCGAGCAGAAGGTACTGGGTTTTTTCTCTGGTGGTGGAAATACTAAGTTCAGGGCTTTCTTGCGTAGTTTTTGATTTAACATTTTATTAATTGTTTGTTCGTTGTATACATTGTTTACTGCTATATGCTTAATGATATTAAATTCTGTCTCAAAATTGTATTTTGACATAGGAATTGCTGTTAATCTATGTAACATACTATGATAGGCTGCCAGTTTATGTTGTGTGGGATGGGATGATGAATTGTGAATAGTCGTGTCGGTGTGAGTAGGTTTATGAAATATGGAGAAGTCATGTTTGTTTTTAAGTCTGGTAATTTTTAAATCTAAAAAATTTATGGATTGATTTTGTTCTGTTTCTATTGTAAATTCAATATGACTATGAAGAGAATTAATATACGATAAAAATTGGTCGAGTTGCCTGTTAGTTCCTGTGAAACATACCAGTACGTCGTCTGTATTACATATACAGGCAAAATATCAACAAAAATAACCAAACACATAAAAAAGAAAGGAATAACACCAGCTTTCAGAACAAATAACAACCTAGGCAAATATATTAAAAACAACAAGAGCCAACATAAAAAACACTTACACAGTGGTGTGTACAAACTTAAATGTGGCGACTGCCCAAAAACTTACATTGGTCAAACAGGTAGAAATTTTAATAAACGAATAGCAGAACATAAAAGGGCTTTCAATAATAGAAAAACAGATTCTACATACGCACTTCACCTTCTAGATCATAATCATTCTTTTAATGACGAATTTAAAATTCTACACATTCAAAATAAAGGCCTTAAGCTATCTTTGTTAGAATCTATGGAAATCAACAAATTAAAAAACACAGATATAATTCTGAATGACCAGCTTGAGACAAACAGTTCTCCCCTCCTCAACCTATTTCATTAGAGACTATAAAGTGTAAACCCATGCCAAAAACAGATCACTTGAGAAAGGCAATTAGCCGAAACAGCTGTAGTGATAAGAATTTAAAATAAATTTTGTGGAAGTTTTGAAAACAAGGTTTTCAGTGTTTTATTGTTACATAAAATGAATTTCCATCAAGTAACGGTCAAATCCATCAATATATTTTATTGTAATCCTAACTCAAATAAACGTGATACATAAATACATAATTAAAAGTGGTTACATTACTATACCATCTTGGAAACGTTGACATTGACTTAAATTAATCGTGCTGTCAACCATAGACAGGTTTGTTTCTTATTCACGAGTATTTATTTAACACCCTCCCTCAAACCTAGTAGTATACAAAACTAAATTTAAACCCTCAAACCTAACTTATTTACAAAATAATTAAATTTCTCATAGCACAGAGACTTTGTAAATATATCTCCAAGTTGCTCATTTGAACAGATATATTCAACCTTCATAATACCCTGTGCTACCAGATCCAAAACAAAATGTTTTCCTTTTATTGTTTTCAAAGTTTTGTAGCAGTTTGGTAGCACTTTGATTGTCTTCAAATATTGTGATTGGTAATAATTATTTAATTTCCAAATCCAACAGTAAGTTTTTTATATAAAGTAATTCACATGAAGCTGCACATACTGCCACAAACTCAGATTGTGTACTTGATAAAGTTATGAAACTTTGCTTTTTGGAAGACCATGAGATTAGATTATTAAAAAGTTTAAAACAATATCCACTAATGGATTCTCTATCATTTATGTCATTAGCCCAATCAGCATCAGTATAACCAACTAAATCAAAACAAGAAGTATCTTCTAAATGATAAAAATACAACCTAAAATTAATAGTAGATTTCAAATATTTCAGTTCTCTTAACAAATGCTTAAAATGTTCATTAGTAGCACTATCTTGAAATCTCCCAAAATAACTAATGCTGAAACAAATATCAGGTCTAGTACCCATCATTATATACATAAGACTACCTAACAGTTCTTTGTATGGTAAATTGGTACTAAGATTACAATCAGTATTTCTCAGTAAATTCAAATTCTTTTCAATTGATGTTTTAAAATTTTTACTGTCTTCAACATTATATCGTTTGACAAGATTTTCAATTGCAGGTATTTGGTCAAGAGTTATGATCCCATTTTCAAAATCTCTGTCAATTCTTATTCCCAAAAAGTTAAACTGACTGCTTATTTTATTCATTTTAAAAGATTCACACAATTTTGTCTTCAAATAATTCAAAAATACATCATTATTACAAGCCATCAAAATGTCATCTACATAAAGCAACAAGTAACATCAAATAAAACTATATAAACAGTAGTCTGTTTTTGAACGTTTAAAATTTGACAGTAGCATAAATTCATTAAATTTCTCATTCCATGCCTTTGGGGATTGCTTGGGACCATATATTGCCCTATTCAATAAACATACTTTTTTGATCATTTTTCGAAACTCTAAGATCTTCAGGTATTTTCATAAAGGTTTTTTCTTTCAGAGAACTATTCAGGAAAGCATTTTTCACATCTAATTGTAACAATAGGAAATTATAATGATTACAGATAGACAATATTATTCTTAATGTAGACAACTTTGCTACAGGAGCATGTATTTGTGAAAAATCATTAAAATGACTTTGTTCAAAGCCTCGTGCAACTAATCGGGCTTTATAAACAGGCTTACCAACATAATTTTCCTTTAACCGAAAAACCCACCTATTACTAATTACCTTTTGATTACATGTCTTCTCAACTAATTCCCAAGTATTATTATTTTTCAGTGCATCCAACTCATCTTCAATTGCCTGTTTCCATGAACTCCATTCTGAACTTTCTTTTGCTTCTCAGTAAGACTTCGGTGCATTTGTTAGATCACTAAGTAGTGCCAAACAGCTTATATCTAATTCTTCATCACACTTTGCTGCATCTAATTCATAAATGTCATATTTTCCAGATAATTTTCTTACTCTTCGTGGTCTGCCATTTTGGGTACTTCCAGAAGGCACTCCTTCATTATCCTTTTTATTATCTTCTTCTTTGTCTTCTTCACTATCAGACTTTCTGTCTTCATCTCCAGCTTCAGTTTGTATTCCTCTTTCTTCGATTTTATTTTCTTGTATATCATAATTTTCTTCATCTTCTTTTTCTCTGTTTCTTCTCAGATCTTTTTCCTTTTTATTCATAAAATTATTTTCATCGAATACTACATTTCTACTGTGAATTAACTTGTTTTCTTGTTCTTGCCATAACTTGTAACCATTTTCTGTATAACCAATAAATCGGCACATCACTCCTTTATCGTCAAGTTTCTTTCTCAAAGCATCTGGTACTCTGGCATATGCTATGCAGCCAAAAATTCGCATATTAGAGACATTTGGCTTTTTACCAAGCCACAATTCAAAAGGACTTTTATTCCGTATTAAGCAAGATTGCGTTCTGTTGTTGATATATGCTGCCATGAGAACTGCATCTTCATAAAAAAACATTTATTTATTCCTGCCTCTTTTATCATACATCTTGCTCTATCCATTAATGTTTAATTCATACGTTCTGCAACTCCATTCATTTGGGGAGTGTACGGTGGAGTGTATGATATTTGAATTCTCTTTTCTGAGCAAAACTTTAAAATTGCATTAGAACAATACTCACCTCCATTGTCACATTTTAATTTTGAGATAGGTTTATTACAAAATAATGATGTCACTTTCGCTGTATAATCTTTAAAACAATTGTAAACTTCGTCCTTTCCTTTTACAGTATATACCATGACAAACCTAGAAAAATCATCAACAAACGTTATGAAATACTTATAACCATTACGTGATGTTGGTGTGATTGGACCACATACATCTGTATGAACTAATTCAAGAACTCTAGTACTTCTGGATATTTTCGAATTATATGGAAAACATTTTTGTTTCGATTGTACACAAACATCACAAATTTTATCAACCTTTGATTTGGTAAACTCTAAACCATTAACTATATTTAAATTTTTAATTTTTGAAATAGAACCATAATTCAAATGACCATACCTTTTGTGCCAAATATCTATATTTAGTGCTAAATTTGCAGATTCAATATTAGATTCAACATTGATTTTAAATATAATTTTATATAAATTATTAAGATGTTTACCTATTACAAAAACATTATTATCTTTTTTTATAAAGATCTTACCGTCATTACATACAACTTCAAATCCTGCCTTTTCAATGGTAGGTATAGACAACAAATTTGCTCTTAATTTTGGTACACAAAATACATCTTTTAAAGTAATTTTCACATTTCTATTTTCCACCACACTTGTCACTTGTAAATCATCTATGAATGTTGCCTCCATACTTTTTCCTTTTTCTGCCAGTTGTATTTCTCTTCTCTCTGCAAATCTTTTCTTGTTTATCAGTGCCTCTTCATTGTTTATATAATGATGTGTAGCTCCCGAGTCTGCATACCACTCTAAGATTAAACCGTCTACACTTTCAGATGTACAGAAAGCAACAGCATTATCCTCTTCTCCATTACATTCATTCATAGCATAATTTGCCGTTTCCAATTTTTTTGTTTGTCATTCACATTCTGCTTTTTGACTAAACATTGACTTGCTCTGTGTCCCATCTTAGCACAGTTGAAACATTTAATGCCACATACACTCTTCACATGCCCAATTTTCCCACACTTAAAGCATTTTACTTGCTTTTCTGTTGCACTAAAAGATGAAAGCAAAACTTTTGTGCTTCTTGAATTTTTATTGGAATGAAATTCCAACAACCTACTTTTCACAAATTCTACTTTTAAATCATCTTCTGATAGAGTTCTTATGGCTGTGACTACATTTTCAAACTCTTGTGTCATTGACAATAATAGGAAACAAGACATATCAGATTCATCAAATTTACTTCCCAGATTTTTAAGTTCTCTGAACAGTCGATCACATCTTGAGAAATGATCCTGAATATCTATGTCACTGGTGTATTTTAACGTTGTTAATTCTTTTAATAAATAGAACTTAGAACACGTACCTTTTTTATCAAAAATTCCTTCCAGTTTCTGTATCATATCATGAGCTATTTCCACTTCTTTGAGTATTCCAAATGCGAGTCAGCAATACTTTGAATAATTACCATACATGCTTTATTGTTTTTCTTATGCCATTCATCATTTCTATCAACCGCGGGAACCGGCTTCAAAGCTTCACTACATTCCAGGGCCTTCAATACTGAAAACAACCTAAATTTCCAGTTCTCAAAACTGTTTCCATTAAAAGGTATTATGCCATATTTGTTTTCAGTTGACTTCTCCATTTTTTGAACTTTTACAACCACGTGCCTTTACTAGCCTCTTTTCACGTTTTTATCTTTTCTTAATCAACACACTCTTTGTACTTCTGGGCCCATAACCAATGTTATATTGATGAATAGAAAATAAAAGAATGTGTTGATATTTTATTGTAATAATAACTCAAATAAACGTGATACATAAATACATAATTAAAAGTGGTTACATTACATCGAGTTAGAATCTATGGAGAAGCTATGAGCATATTAACGTATGTACTAAAAACGGCGTAGGTAGGCGTGGCTAACTGTGATATCAATATGGCGGTGGGATGGCCATATTGATGGATGGCCGGACTCAATAATATTAAAACTACTATAAAAATATGACTAGTTATTCAGAAGATTTAATCATAATCTAAAAAAGTGCAATACATTTTTAATAAACTATGATTTATTTATCCCGCGATAAACACTAAAAACACGATATATTATACATAAAGATAAATTAATACAGTCAAATACTATTAATTTATTCTCTGAAGTACGGGCCATTACTTTGTTTACATATTTGTATACTAACCTGTAGAACGTTATTCCTGAAGATTTTTTATTAACATTGCTTCTGCCACTGCAACAACGTTGAAAATAAGAAACCATTATTATGCACTATCACAATATATTATTACAGTTTCTATAAAAGTATTATAAAACTAAAAATATTCGAAAAACAACAAACGTAAATAAACATGTACGATCTGTCAAAAGTGTCAAAACAATATGGCCGAAGTGAGGTCGTTTTTAGTCACGTGATGCCCTCTCCATAGATTCTAACTCCATGTTACATTACTATACCATCTTGAAAACGTTGACATTGACTTACATCAATCGTGCTGTCAACCATATACAGGTTTATTCCTTATTCACGAGTATTTATTTAACACTTTTTGGTGTCTTTCCTTTTAATATTTTGTTAATATTTGCACACCAAGTAAAAATATGAAAAGAACATAAAAATTCAGCAAACAATTGCAACATATTATGATTCGTACAATTAAAGACATAACAAAATTCCAATTGAGTTGTTAATTGATATAGTAAATTAAATTTAATATCTTTTCCGTCGACCATCCATTTATGATTAATTTTAACACCCTCAAAATCATTGATTAATGACCCCTATTAATGAATGATTTTCTATTAATGAACGATTTTATTATAGGCAACACAACATACATTGCTTGTATAAATTAATTTAACCACATTTAACGCTCTGTGATTGGCAGTGACCTGTGGTGTAGGCAACCAAACATATAGGTACCTATTTATATTCCCACTAAAAAAATATTTAAAATGACATAGCCGCTGTAAGTACTGTCTGTCATTGTATGTAAGTAAATAAAAATTTAAACTAAGATATTTTTATTTCTGAAAAGTTCGGTCGACGGAAAAGTTTTGTAACGAACTCGTGAATTAAAATGGCGATTAACAATTTCAAACATTAACGCGCTCGCTTCGCTCACGCGTTAAAATATCTCAATTGTTAATCGCCCTTATTAATGCACTTGTTGGTTAAATAACTATTAATTGTACAAATGTGAGGTATTATTACCATTAAAATCTGTATTGATTTAATGACTAACTGATTGTATGAAGAGTTTGGATATAATAATGCATTGCAGCAATATGCTCTTGCATCAATAAATCTAGATTCTGTTATACTCAGATCTTCTTTTTTTCCAACTAGGTCTGCCCTGCATATTTTACATCTTTTGATTTTTTTTAATAATTTTTTTGCTACATATCCATCTATATATGTTAATTTACCTTTTTCAATGTCATTTAAATTTGGAAAATTGTTTATTTGATTTAGAATTATTATATTTTTAGCATCACTAACTGGTTTACGAGTTTTTGTTAAAAAAGCTTTTAAATTTGACAATGAAGTTGAACCATCATTTTCACAATTTGCAGATGGCGAATGTGATGCTTCATAATTATTTATTATCAATGATTTAAAAGAATTTACAAAAGAATAGCAAGATGGATTGATATTCCTAATACCATGAGACCTAATGGATCCAAAGAAGTTCTCTAGAGGATCTTGATTTAAATTTCTTATTGCTAAAAATTTAAATCCATCTTTATTTAATTTGTTCCACAAATAGGTATTTTAGAGCTTTGATAGTGTGAATCCAGTTCTTTACAGAAGGAGGTTGACGATTACTATTTATAAATTTGAATGTTTCAAATACTTTTATTTCTTCTGTCCAAAAATGTTCATGTTCCGATCTATTAGTAACGGCTACTCTTAGTCGTTTTCCCCCTTCCGGTAACACTTTTGCTCCATTCACACTGTCAAAAACTTTGTCCATAAATAAAATAAACTCTGCAGTGTGAATCAGAATTATCAGTTGGCATATCAGAACCTAAAATAGACAAGTACAAAATTAACACGTTTTTACAGAGCATAACAAGAATGAATGTTTTATTAATGTTTATAAAAAGAATGTTGCAAACACCATTTATTAACCAGTGGTCTTATAATAAAAAATAATTCTAATGCACTAACATATAGTGTTCTAAAAATATTTTCTTTTTAATACAGAGTTCGACTCGAGCAGCCGAACAGTACGGACGTGAGAGAGAAGCGTGCTTAGGTGGGGGCGACTGACCTATTGTCAACGGAGCTTTTCAGCTCCCGGTGGGTAAGACGCCGAGTGTGGCATAGGCACTTGTCCTACATATTAGCGAAAAGCGGATGCGAGGTTGTTACTAGTTAAACCGTCGAGGAGCTGTTTTTATAGGCTCCTCGCGGAGGCTATAATAGCTTCGCGTTTGCGAAGAATTCGGGATCACCTCAGTGTGTCGTCAGGGATGACACTGTAAGGCCTTGACATTTGACAAGGTCGGACAGAAACGGCCCCTGCTCCTGAGGTGTGAGAAACAGGAAGAGGATCCCTCACTGTGAATACAGGGAGTGAACTACCGCGAGGTACCTGGGACGGCACCCAGTAAGCCGTACTGACAGCGGTCAGTCGGTGGAAAAAAAACAGAGTCGTCTAAGTAGAATTTTCTTATATCTTATGAACTATTTGTTCACTGCCTTACGGCAATATGAGTGATATTCCCCCCCCAGAAAGTGTTGTCACGCAGGTGACAACACAAGAAGAAGAAGAGAATGATTTAGCCGAATCATCAAACCCCTCTGTTGACAGCTCGATCGAGCTATATAATAAATTTATTAAATCGACTAATCCCGCGATCGACGACATAGAAATCGTAATATCTGACGATGACTCCTATCTGCCCGAGTCGGAGGAAGAAAAAAGCGAAATCGACACCGATGACGATATCAATACGATGGACGCCATCGACGAAGAGCCGAGCCCAGCTGCAGAATTGTGCGAAGCCCCACCCCCAACTGTAGTAGAGACACAACCCGCCGTGGACAACGTCTCCAAAAATGAAGCCGAGCCCGAAATCGGCAAGAAAATGAAAAGGCTAAGGCCCAAAGAAGACTCTTCGGAAGACGAAGAAGTAAAGAAAAAGGCCAGAGAAATGGCGGAAAGGGAAAAGGCCAATGAGCTTTTAAGGTCGGTCAATGTACTGACGGAACAGATCAAATCCCTTAAAGAAGAAAGCCGTATCCGCGAGGAAAAGGCAAATAAACAAATCCAAGACCTTCTCGCTCAGATGACTGAGCTGAGAAACGAAAACAAAGAAAAGGACAAGGAGATACAAAAACTTGTACAACATATAATGGCATTAACAGCAGCCAAGGAGAAAGAAGAGTCAATAATGGAAATCGACCCGTGGAAAGCCTCCCTCGATAATGACGTTGTAAAGCTAGTGGAACTAGGAATCGGTTCACCTCCCCCCGTAAAGCCATCCGGTAGCAAAGGTAAGCCTAAAGAGCCGGAAAGAATCATAACAACCAAAGAACCTGCAGGTTGGACACAAGTCCAAAACAAAAAAGGAAAAAAGACAGGCACCACTACTGAGAAATCAGACAGTAGTGTGAAAACAAAAATAAGCGTCGCCGAAAAGCAGACGCAGATAATAAATCAGCGGAAAGAAATCGAATTTAACAAGGCTGCGAAAGAGGCTCATGAAAGAAGCCAGAAAAAGAAAACTGCCCAAAATAACTTGAGCAAAAATAGCCAAGTTGAAAAAGAAAACGACGTACCAAAAGACTCACCGCAAACAAGCGAGGAGCCTATAGTAAAAGAGCCGAAACCACCGGCGATAATCCTAAAAACTGTAGGAGAACACCAAAAAATCCTGCAGAGAGCAGCCAACCAAGGCATAATATCAGTCAATAAGTTTGCACGATCAGGCAGATCGATTGTTATTAACACAAAAACCAGAAAAGATTACCTAGGAATGGTACACATCCTAGAAGAACACAGTCCAAAAGTAGAATTCATCGCATATCCCATAGATAGCGATAAACTAAAAAGAGTCATTATAAAAGGGCTATCTGCTACTACTAGCACAGTAGCAATTAAAGACGAACTATACAATAAAGGAATAGAAGCAACAAGGGTGATCAATATGATCTCCAAAAAAGCTGATAAAAAAGTACTGCCACATTTCATCGTCACCCTCAAAGAGGAAGACGTTGCAAAAATTAAAAAAATATCTGATATATGCTACATGCGCATCTATGTGGAGGATGAATTCAAAATCACAAAAGACACCCTACAGTGTTATAACTGTCAAGGGTTCTATCACAGCTCAAAGGCTTGCCATTGCGGATCCAGATGTGTAAAATGCGGAGAAAACCACATCAGTAACGACTGTGAGAAAAGCCGGGAAACCGACCCCAAATGTGCAAACTGTGGTGAAGCGCACACAGCAAATTATAGAGGATGCTCTAAGGCCCCCAAAAAGAAAACACCTGCCCCAACAAGACCGGTAGGAAGACCCATAAACAGCGCTCCAATCAACAAAGGAGTCAGCTACGCACAGGCAGCGAAAAAATCCGCTGAAACCACCTCAGAATCTCCAGCACAACCACAAGAAGTGTCGGTACAGGACGCAGCTACCCTCATCGCAAACTTCCATACAGAGTATAATAACAAAATGATGGAAATGATGTCCATGATGGACAAAGCAACAAAAATGATGACTGCATTTGGAGAAGCCGTCCGAAAATGTTAGCAAACCAAAACGAAGATCTACGCATTGGGTCATGGAATTCCGGCGGAATATTCAAAAAGATCAACCTTCTGGATGAAATAATAAACAGATTAGAGCTCGATATCGTAGCACTTCAAGAAACCAAACTAGTGGAAAGGAAAAAAACAAAATTTCCAGGCTACGATATCTATAGAACGGATCATAGAGCATTATCAGGAGGAACAGCTATATTAGTCAAAAGGGGACTCGAACACGAGCACATCCCAACACCAGACGGACTGGTGACAATGGAAGCCACAATTATTCGACTTAAGGCCAACAACGAAACACTAAAAATAGTGTCAGCTTACGTTAGACCACATGATCCGATTTTCAACGAAGATTTGAGCCTAATACTGAACTCAGAAGAGCCAACTATAATTATTGGAGACCTAAATGCTAGATCTCCCAATTGGTTTGACAGGACGACCAACCGAAACGGAAGATATCTCTGCAACCATCTCGAGAACAGACCGAACACATATGTCATCGGACCAACAGAACCGACATGTTTCCACGGAGAACTCCCTACGTATCTCGACATTGCAATCCTACACAACGTGGGTCAACAATACGAGATACACTCTCTAAATGAAGGCGATTCGACACATAACCTAATCGTCCTGACCCTGGGCGCAACAGAATTGAACTATTTGCAGCCCCACAACAGAAAGAAAACAAGTTGGCCAAACTTTAGAAGAATTGTGAGCGAGAACATCGGTAACATCCCAACAATTAATAATATTACAGAACTAGAAGACAGTGTAATAAAACTAGAACAAGCAATAAACAATGCTATCGATGCCAGCTCCAAAACCGAAACAATCACAAGACAAAAAGGAAGATTCAGGGATATAAGTATAGAACTTCAAAACCTAATCAAAGAGAAAAACCGGAAAAGAAGAAGAGCCTACCGCACAAGAATGGTAGAAGACAAAAGGATTGCAAATGAGCTAGACAGGGAAGTGAAAAAACAACTTCAAAATCATAGAAATGAAAGCTGGGACTCCTATATCGATGAGCTAAATCCTAACAAATCCGCCTTCTGGAAGTTATCTAAAATCCTTCGAAAGGACAAGAAACCCATACCTCCCCTACACGGAGTAAACGGGATTGTCCATACGGAAATCGACAAAGCCGAAGTCATGAAGGACGAACTAGAAAGGGCGTGTAGAAACAACGAAGACCCCGACGATGACATAGACTTTGAAGAAGAGGTAGAAAGAACAGCGAGAAGACTTAGAAGGAAAAAGGGCAGAATAGGTATTACACATACATCTCCCGAAGAAATAAAGGAACTTATAAAAATGACAAATGCCAAAAAAGCCCCAGGACCCGACAACATCACAAATAGGGCGCTGAAAAATCTACCAACAAAAGCTATTGTTTATATCACTAACATAATAAACAACATGCTAAAACTACGATATTTCCCAGATAGGTGGAAAGAGGCACACGTAATAATGATTGCAAAACCTGGTAAAAACGGCACATTTCCGCAAAATTACAGACCTATCAGCTTATTATCATCTATAAGCAAGATAGCGGAAAGAGTTATACTAAAAAGACTCAATGAAGAATCACAAATGCTAGGAACCATACCAGAGGCTCAATTCGGGTTCAGAAGCGAACACTCCTGTGAATTACAGGTACTACGACTTACAGAATTCATCACCAAAGGATTTAATGAAAAAATGTACACAGCTACAGCTTTTCTGGACGTCAGCAAAGCCTTCGACAGAGTCTGGCACCATGGACTCATCTATAAAATGAATGAATTTGGTTACAGTGAGGCGATGACATGCCTCCTTGCGTCATATCTTGCCAACAGAAGGTTCAGAGTTCGAATAGGGGCAACCCTATCCGAAGTCGGGACCCTGGAGGCGGGTGTGCCTCAGGGAGCGGTGCTGTCGCCGTACCTGTACACCATCTATACGGCCGACACGCCAAAAGAGCCAGGCTCTCTGTTGAGTCTTTACGCTGACGACACAGCAATAGCTGTTAGCTGGAGAAACCCGGATCATGCAGCTAATCATCTGCAAAGAGCACTAAACAGATTCCAAAGATGGTGTATAAAATAGAAAATAGCCCTAAATCCAGACAAAACACAGGCTGTAATGTTTAGTCACAGAAGAAGTGTACCAAATCGCGAAATTACAATCGAAAACACCCCAGTAGACTGGACCAACCAGGCTAAATATCTAGGGGTACATCTAGATAAGAAGCTAACGTTCACTGAGCACATCAATCAGCAAATACGCAAAGCCAAAGCGTTGAAAAGTCAGCTCTCAACACTTATTGGAAGGAAAAGTAAACTACGATTTAAAACCAAAATCAGGGTTGCGAATAGTATTATCCTGCCAGTCCTAACATATGCATCCGCTGCGTGGGGACACACCTGTAAAACAAACAGGAAAAAGATACAGACTACTCAAAATCAAATAGTCAGAGATGCCCTTAAGATACCAAGGTACGTACCCTTGAGATATGTATATAGAGACTCAGGACAAACAAGAATCCTACGCACGCTAGACGAGAGAGCATATGAAATTTTTAACGGACTAAGAAACCACCCCAGCAGAATGTTAAGAGAGCTGACTAACTACAATGAAAACACAAGGACGGTACACAGAAGACCAAAACAACAGATAGCTCGATATAGGGAGAACCCGAACGAATAAATAAAGAATGAGATGGTTGCAAGAAGAACGAACAAAGAAATGCAGTCAATCAGAAAACACACCAAAAAAAACTCTGGCGAGAGGGTACGCTTTTCTTTTTTAGGTTTTTAGGTAATTATAAGTCCAATATACACCGGGGTGTGTGAGAGCATTATACACTTGGGAATGCACACCCCAATACACGCACACAAATAGGATTAAGGAAAAAAGGAAAGAATTGTTGCCCAGGCATTTTATAGTCCCGACGCCACAAGGAAGTCCACAAAAAAAAAAACAAAAAAAAAAACAAAAAAAAAACAAAAAAAAAAGTGTTTTCTGATTAAATAACGTAAGTTCATATTGATACATTCATACTTTTCATTAAACCGTTTAACGTAAATTTACCTTATATAGCAAATATAGAATTCTATATACCGCTCCGCGGACTAGGCCCTTAAGGCAGATCGAAATGAAAGATCTACTCGCGAAATCCGAGCACTGAGGTCATGTGCGGCATGCATGGGCTTGGTGGCCGGACCCCTCTCGGGTGCTCAGCCGGCGAGGAGAACAAAATTTATTTTGCCAAATCGGCGGCTGAGTGACCGAGCACACACTCTTTTCCGGACATAGAGTCATCAGCTCAGGCTGATGGCTCTATGGTCGGAACACACGCTCTTTTTTCTTTTTTTAGGGACTCAAGTTCCGACGTAAAGCTAGAGTAAAATCAATTGAGTCAGTAAAGTAAATAGGGAGAAAAGCCTAGATGTGGCTACCCCTACAGTTAGGTGGCATAACCACATTCACTAAAAACCGAGGATGTCCTATTACCCAGGGCATCTTAAGTAAATTTCAGATCATAAGCCTCCTCACGTAAGTCACACGATGAGGAGGGGTGGTGGAAAAGCCTGGGGGTCAGATAGGTACCACTTCGACTAGCGAGGTGTGACCGGTTTGATCTTCGGACATGTGGATCCCATTCTTACATTGGTATACACATGTTCCTAGGGGCAGGGTTGATCACTGCGTGTGTGTGTGTGTGTCTTTTTAATACAATATTGAAAATGCATAAAATGTGCAAAACAAAAAAAAAAAGAAAATTGATATTTTCAAAAACAATTGTTAAATACGATTATTGTTTGCTTAATGAAAAATTTTAAAATTGACGCTTACACAGGGAGCTATTCAAATAATCTTTTAAAAATAATTCAGACCATATGTTACTGGAAATATAACATTGGAGGATATATTTTATTGTAAATTATCTTTTAATACCTAATTTTTTCGTTAAGTGACTTGCTTTTACTAGTAGTATATACTTACTGTGTGTTGCTAACATCTTCATTGCTGCAGCAACTCTTCCACTGAATATTTGTGCTGCGAATGAAACTTTCATTTTTTTTTTAATTTTTTACATGCGCTTCAGTGAGTTTATTGCACATTTTGTAATCATTATCATGATCCTCCATTGTATATAATTTTGTGATATGATCCCAACTGGCTATTTGGTGACCATATCTCCATGAGAAAGAAACATTGTACTTAAAAAAGTTGTTCCTTATACATTTCAACATATGTGGAGGATCAAAAATAGGTACCACCTCTTGTTCATTTATTTCGAATCCAAATGATTTCTTATCTTTTTTGTCTGCAACATATTTTTGTTCTGTCTGTCTATATAGCTCTTTAATAGCAGCACAATTCGGTCCTCCTTGATCACACACAGTTGCCACCACTTTCAAATTAATTTCTTGGGCTTTTGGCCATTTCATCAAATATTATTGTACAGTATTTATCAATATCCTGCATCTTATCTACACTCCCCTTCAATAAATCAAAAAATGTTTGATTTATTCCAGTGGTAAAGGGTATTCTTCTTAATAACTGGACAAGAGTCCGTCTAGATGGTAATGCAAATACTTTTCGCAGTACTCTATATGCTTTTGGACTTTGTTTCAAAAGCGATAAGGCAAAAATTTTATCGTCTAATGTAAAGCGTCTTCCTTTTGGTGAAAGTTTTTGTAATGTCAATTGACTTAGAATGAAATGATATGATGTTGAATTTACATTGTGAAAACCAGGAAAATTTGCTAGGCTTTTTGCCATCTTTATTTGTTTCTTTATCATTACTTGTACGCTGGGCTATTTTATATAGTTTTTTAGATCTAGGGCTAGGTCTAGTTTTTTGATGCCAATGCATCTTAACAGACTTAATCTTGAATGTAAATCTAAAACAATAACAACCATAAATTAATACAAGTTTTTAAATTGCAATAAGGAAGGGGAATTCAGGATAAAAAAGAGGAAAACAGATATAAAAAAATAATAGGAAAGACTAATGCCTGTATTCATAGTTAAGTCTCAAGTGTCACCTCGGGGGAACAATTAAGGGTCTAACCACCTTCTGAAATCCCCGGGTGCTCTGTAGAGTGCTTCGGAATTAACGTCGAGAGCTCCTCTACTTTAAGTCCATTTTCGGGTTATGGACTTGTAAATATTTATCTTCGGTGTCTTGCCTTGAAAAAGGCAAGATATTTCTTACATGACAATTTCTTCGTCGAAATAAAAACACCAAGTTAAGTTGAAACAATTCTCAGCCACAGAGTATGGAAAATAAATGCAGGAAGCAGAGCCCCGAGGGCACTAAGCTCTCGGAGAGCCCGTGAAGAACTGACCTGGCTGACCTGAAAATCGCCAATATTTATATGCGCTGTTCGAGCGATAAATAGTGATTTCCAGGTCAAGAGCCAATGAGAAAATTCGAGGCGGGACGATGCGCATCGAAATGCGTACTAGTCCACAGACTATGGCATTCGATGACATCCCCCCTCCTCAGGAGACTCTGCGGCTGGGAAAAAATATTTATTGATTAAAAAATACAAATGTGAAAATACACAAGAAAATATGCACAAAATACAAGTAAAATGATCAAAAAGAAATTCACACAACACTGCACTACTTACAGGGAGAGATCGGTGGTGATAACGGCATCTCAAGCTCCTACAGGTCCATCCTCGGTCAGTGTGCCAACTCCTCCAACGGACTCGTCTTCTTCTCGGTCGTCCGGATCCCATCTGCCATATGAAACGGGGTTTCGTAGAGTACCAGTGTGCCGAAGCCTACGTGGTCGTCCAACCACTTTCGGTAGGGGGGCGATGACTGAATCTACTCCGGGACTTCCATCGGCATCTGGGGCTTCTAACTTCGAATAAGCCTAGCTCGTCAAAGGTGTCTGCACGTCGAAGGCGTCAGGTCTGCAGAAGGCCTCGATGTCGGAGTGTTAGAGTATTGCTTTCTAACACTACGTGGTTCTCCCCATTCTTCTATTGACTTCAACCTATGTTGAAGTCAATGGTGTGTTGCCTTCTGTGAATTCGAGCTGGGTCGTGGGTTCGGATTTTAACCACGTTGTCGGGTGCCATGTCACCTCGGGGGAACAATTAAGGGTCTAACCACCTTCTGAAATCCCCGGGTGCTCTGTAGAGTGCTTCGGAATTAACGTCGAGAGCTCCTCTACTTTAGGTCCATTTTCGGGTTATGGACTTGTAAATATTTATCTTCGGAGTCTTGCCTTGAAAAAGGCAAGATATTTCTTACATGACAATTTCTTCGTCGAAATAAAAACACTAAGTTAAGTTGAAACAATTCTCAGCCACAGAGTATGGAAAATAAATGCAGGAAGCAGAGCCCCGAGAGCACTAAGCTCTCGGAGAGCCCGTGAAGAACTGACCTGGCTGACCTGAAAATCGCCAATATTTATATGCGCTGTTCGAGTGATAAATAGGGATTTCCAGGTCAAGAGCCAATGAGAAAATTCGAGGCGGGACGATGCGCATCGAAATGCGTACTAGTCCGCAGACTATGGCATTCGATGATACAAGAACTCATCAAATCACAAGACCAACCTTAAATAAAATTTGTGTTTAGTTTACACACAAATTTTATTCAAGGTCAGTCTTGAGACTTGACTAGGTCTTAAGACATGACTAAAAATATGGGCAATAGACTGTAAATTGAAATAAAAGACGAAAAAGCCTAAAAATCACTAACCTTTTATACTTTTTGGTGTATGACAAGGTGTGAAAACAACACCAGAAACAGGTGTCTGGCATAACATTGGTTCCTCTTCATCCACAATCATCTCAGTAGCAGAGGTTGTGGGTTCTACAAAATAAATATTTTATTACAAAAGGTCCTATTACAATCATACTTGAGGCAAATTTAGATTAAAATCTTTATCAGATGAAGGCATTTAAAATTCTATACATTAACAAATGAGATTATTTACTACTAAACATATTACATGGCTGCATTGTCAACTTTGACCAGGCTACATACATTAATGCCCATTTGCACAAATTTCTGTTAAAATGTAACAACCCCTTTAACTGATAGTTTTACATGTTATTTGATTGTGTTTGGTAAGTAGTAGTTATTTTGGCAAAAGTCCAAATTAATATTTTAAGCAAAATAAGTTTAATATTTATTTATTAACTGAGTTTTCCCCATTGTATAGAAAATATTAGAGTACATATATAATAAAAAAATGTAAAAACAAGGTCAAATATAAATATAGAAAAAATTACAATTAAGGATAATAGTATAATGGACACCAAGTTTTTCCTCTCAATAAATGGACCTTGTGATTTTTGCAAAAATGTTTATGATATGTACACAGTGGTAAATGTAATGGACTAAAAAAAATTTCAAACTCACTTAAAATGCAGTTTATATTTGTATTATATTTTTGAATAATACTAACATTTTTATTAACACTAAAAGTTAAGTAACTTACATCTTGTAGGAGTAATAGTTGTGAATCGGAAACTTCTTCATTTTCCTCTATAATTTCCACATTTTCATTTAAATTGAATATATCTGAAAAAGGAGCCGTTTGTTTCTTTAAAGAATCTTCTGACTCCCTAGCCTCAATTCCAGATCCTCGAAGGTAAAGGTTAGTAGATGTTAAGTAGGTTCGTAGGTTGTCTCGTAACTATAGACCAATCAAATGCTCGCTTTTTAAAGGCGGGAATACGTCACCCATACGACACTTTTAAAATTGCCATAAGCTTCAATGCTAATAAAAGGTTCAAAAACTTAGGTTTTGCAATATATTTTGGGATTTTCTTGGGTATAGGGATGTTAAGTGGTTCTTATGTTAGTAATTATATCAATTTTTTTTAAAATCAATAGTCTGATGACAAAAAATAGAATTGATTATATTGATAATATTGTGTGTTTTAAATGGAGATAACAGTTTATTTCGCACAAAAGCCCAAAAAAACAGTAGAAAAAGTTCAAAAGCAAAAATACTAAATATGTAGGAACTTACTTATTATGTTTTTCCTGGAATTTGCAGCATTCTTATCATATCTAGTGGTAGGCAAAATAAAACAAATAGGTAATATAAATAATTTATTATTAGATTAAAATACAAAAAATGATTAGTCCTTCAAGCACAAATCTTCAGGCTATATATACTTATTTCATCTAAAAAATATATCATTATTATAAAGTACAAAACTACATATAATTGTTAGACAAACCTTGATATCACGGCTACGAAAACACACTTCACAAGTGTTTATGTACACAAATAACTAAATAATAAGTCTATAAATAATATTGTTCTTATACCTATACTTAAAAATAAAAACTAAACAAATATCGGCTATTGGAATAAACCCAGACAGAAAATTCTGGTCCTCCAGGTTGGGGGTTGTGCTATGGACCAGCGATCCATACACGGAAAAATACACTGCTACGAAACGAATACTATTGCCTCGGAATAGGACAGATTATCAGGACAAACGACGTAAGCTACGAATAAAGGACACTCTATTAGGGACATGGAACGTACTAAGTTGGTATCGACCTGGAATTTCCACAAGAGCAATTAAACAGCTAGAAGAACTACAATACGATGTGACTGCAATCCAAGAAGTCAGATGGACTGGGTCTGGGACAATCCAAATGGAGAAGTCAATAGTGTTATGGTCTGGACATGAAACACGTCATGAAAGAGGGTGTATGCACCAACCGAAGAAGCAGCAGAGGAAGAGAAGGAAGAATTCTATGACTCCCTAACCCGATTATACACGGAAGCCCCAAAACATGATATCAAAATAATATTAGGGGACTTAAACGCAAAAATAGGCAAAGAAGAACACATAAGGCCGGTAGCTGGAAATCAGAGTCTACATGACATTACCAATGACAATGGTTCAGGGCTGATTGAGTTTGCAGCAGGGTGCAACATGATTATCAAAAGCACCCAATTTGCCAGGAAAAACATATATAAGGTAACATGGAGATCAAATGATGGAAGAACGAGGAACCAAATTGATCACGTATTAATTGATGGGAGGCATTCCAGTAGTATAATAGACGTAAGAACTAGACGGGGACCAGATAGTGATACAGACCATTTCCTAGTAAAGGCCAAGCTCAGAACTAGAATCTCAACACAAACAACAGACAAACAGATGAAGATCGAAAGATGGAATGTGTCTAAATTGGAAGAAGAAGAGGGAAAGAGACAATACCAACTAGAATTGAGAAACAGATTCCAGGTGTTGGAAACGAAAGAAACTGAAAGAGAAAATATAGACCAGAAATGGCACTCCATTAAAACGATCATTACAGAAACAGCAGAGAAGTGTATAGGTCGGAAGAGAAAAGCAAAAAGAAATAAATGGTTTGATGAAGAATGCGAGGATACCTTAAAAGAAGCAAACAAAAGAAGAATCGACTACCTAGCAAACCCGACGGATGAAAAGCGTGAACAATACAATAGAGAGAGAGTCTTAGCCAGAAGAACAGTAAGGAGAAAAAACATTTACAACAACAAATTGAAAAAGTAGAACGTGAACACAGAAGCAAGCAAAATAAAAAATTCTACAAAGAAGTAAGACAACATAAGAAAGGTGCGTATATAAGAACACCGAACTTTGTGAGAGATAAAAATGAGCAAATGATTACAGCTGAAAATAAAATAATCGAAAGATGGGCTGAATACTTTGAAAGTCTTCTAAATGTCCAGGTAGACGCGGATGGAAATAAAGCAAATTGTGAGTACCAAACGGCCTAGATAGAAGTACCCCCGCCAAGCCTGGAAGAAATTATCACGGCGATAGAAACCCTAAAAAATGACAAATCCCCGGGACTAGACAATATTGATGTCATCATCATCATATAACGGGGGTCCTACGGCGATTGCCGCTTCCCGCATTTCAGCCTCCATCTTTTCCTATCTCTCCAATCTCCCTCTTCTAAGCCTCTAGATTGCATTGTTTTTGTAATTTCTCTTCTCCAGGAATTTGGTGGTCTTCCCCTTTTCCTTCTTTCTGGCGGAACATACATTAAGGCTTTCTTTGGCCACCGCTCCTCCTCCATTCTCATCACGTGACCATACCATTGTAATTGCCTTCCTTGTATTCTATCTGAAAGAGTATCTCTAATTCCTGTACGGTTTCGTATTTCCTCATTCCTGATTCTTTCCATTTTCGATACTCGACATGACCTTCTAAGATAATCCATTTCCACAACATCTACTTTATCTCGTTCATTCTTTGTCATCGTCCAACATTCGGCACCATATGTGGTAATTGGTTCTACAATTGCTCTGTATACGCGAAGTTTGGTATGCATCTTTATTTTATTAGACCACAATATCAATATTGATGTAGAACTGATTAAAAAAGGAGGGCATGAACTTAGAACTAAAATACACCAATTAATGAAATAAGCCTAGGAACAAGAAATAATGCCAAAAGAATGGAGTGGCTGTATTATCGTGCCAATACATAAAAAAGGCAGAAAGGATACATGTGGCAACTACAGGGGAATCGGTACTACATATAAGATATTAGCTTCAGTTGTACTAAAACGATTACAGTCATATACAGAGGAAATTATTGGCAATTACCAATGCGGCTTTAGGCCTGGAAGATCAACAATCGACCAAATATTTACTATCAGACAAATGCTAGAAAAGTATTGGGAATATAATAAAGAAGTACACCAGATCTTCATAGATTTCAAACAAACATATGATTCCATAGATCGCTTAAAACTGTGGAGTGCAATGATGGAGTTAGGCGTACCAAAGAAGCTGACCATGATTGCGCGAATGTGTGTCAACAATTCCTTTGCACAAATTAGAATAGGAGGCAAAACTTCAAAGGCTTTTGGCATAAGCACCGGACTCAGACAGGGAGACCCGCTGTCCCCATTACTATTTAACCTAGCATTGGAATATGCAATGCGAAAAATCTATACCAGAGTCAAACCAGACATAACTGCCAGAGGAGCAAAGATTATTCTCGCATTTGCAGATGATGTAGATGCAGTAGCACAGACAACACTGGAAGTTAAGGATATAGTATCGAACTTTGAAGAAGCAACACTAAGCGTAGGCCTGAAAATAAACGAAGAAAAAACTAAATACATGGTCGTATCAAAAAAGGAACGACAGCGAATAAGACAAAACATTACCATAAACGATCATAATTTTGAGGTGGTCAAAGAATTCAAATACCTAGGAGCAACAATTACCAGTGAAAACACAGGAGAACGGGAGGTTGAAATACGAATACTGGCGGGGAATAAATCATTCTTTGCCATTCAACATCTAATGAGGTCAAAGCTTCTCTCAAGGCGTGCCAAAATCCAAATGTACAAAACCATAATACGACCAGCAGTGACATATGGAAGTGAAACATGGACATTGAGAAAGAAAGAAATCAATAAGCTATTAGTATGGGAACGGAAAATCCTGCGAATTATATATGGTCCTTGCAGGGACAGCGTGACAAATGAATGGAGGAGCAGATACAACAATGAAATAGAGACTCTCTTCGGGAAAGGAAACATCGTAAGATACATAAAAGCCAATAGATTAAGATGGGAAGGCCACGTGGTACGGAGTGATGACGACAGACTGATTAGCAATGTGTTTTGGGAAAGACCAGATGGTAGAAGATCGACAGGAAGGCCTAGAAAAAGGTGGAAAGACGCAGTCAGGGAAGACCTGGAGAAGATGGAAGTAAGGCCATGGGAAATAATAGCACAGGATCGGAATCAATGGAAGGCAATAGTAAACGCGGCAAAAGCTCACGAAGAGTTGTAAAAGCCAATGATGATGATGATGATGAATAACTAAACAAATAAACGAACTAATGATCAACAACAAACGTGAACTTAAACTCAGACGTGCAGACAACTGTCCATCAACTGTCAAATTTGACTTTGTCGTATGAGTGACGTAAGCATTCTGCCTTCCTCTCGCTTCGCCCACATAGTTACGACACAACCTACTTAACATCTACTAACCTTGGGCACAACTATTCTATATAAAACAATAAGAAATGTCAACCATGAATCCCCACGCCAACGTCACACTCTTCTTCTTCTTCTTTTGTTTCTATGGCTTTCACGTCATGGTGATACGCCAGCTCAATTTGCTGGTGACCCCGATAAAGTCTGGCTCTAAACCAACTCGATCGAGGTCACTTACTTGTGCATGTGCCAAATAATTTTGTAGGAAAAAAAAATCATTAATAGTTAATTAATAGATTATGTTAGTAAATACGGTAAACACTTGGAAAACTTTAATTAGCAAAAAATCGTATCAGTATTACAGAGTACAAAATATTTTTCCTAATAAGACATGGTTTCAAAACTTTTCATATAAAGATAAGAGACACATTACAACTATTATAAGAATGCGGACCGGTCATTGTTTAACAAGTCAACATCTTTTCAAACTGAATTTGGTGGACAACCCTTACTGTGAATGTGGCCTAATAGAGAACCTAAATCATATATTTTTTGAATGCCCGATAAGGTCATTCCGAGTTTTGACCTATACACAAAATTCATTTACATGAATTATAATTCACCAATTACTATATTATATTCTATATTAAATAAACTTACTGAAGAATCAGTCAGCATTTTGATAAAATTCCTTTTAATTAATAAATTAAATTTGTAATCGACAATGCTCAATACTTTTTGTAGTATTTACGGTAATTACTTACATTAGTGAGGATAGTCGGATTTGTCTGAAATTTGGACAGTGGATTATGTTTTATTTTTTATTCACTTTTCAATCTATACATTTTTTTACGCTGAGCTATAGTTTTTCTGTATTTCGCATTTAAAAAACTGATATTTTGACATAAATTTCAAGATGCCGCCGCCATTACAGCTGCTGTCAATGATGTGCGTGTGCGTAGTACATACTTCTTGATCCAATGTTGCCACACTTTTTAAATATATTGTTTATTGTGAAAATATTATTTCTCAAGCTTCTCAAGTATAATAATAAATAATGATAATGAGTATCATTTCCGTTTTCTGTTTCTAAGGGATTCGTATAACTGTATTTCATTTGTTATTCACTTATGTTATTACATATAGATTATAGTTTATTTCGTTTTATGTTGTATTTAGTTGGATGCATTAGTTATTAACTTCTTTATTAATTTACATAGTTAGATGTGATTATATTAATTAAGATTAGGTTTTAATTTGTTTTTTTTTATTGGTACCCCATTTTGCTTATTTAAAGTACGACGTAGCGTGTTTAACTTCAACTTTCAAAAACGCGTGTGTTTTAAAGTTACCCTGGCAACATCAACAGTTTTAAATATTTAGCTGACCTGACAGGAGTACATAACTTGTAATGTCAAACAAATAATATAGGAATAAAATATTAGTAACAAATATTTCAAAAGCTTTATTCAAATATTTGGAAATCTCAATTGTCCCAATCTTTTAATCTTATACTTACTTAATATACTATACTGATAACGAGTTTTGCAAAAATATTTCCGAGTATTTCGTTTTATGTTGTATTTTGTTGGATGCATTAGTTATTAACTTCTTTTTTAATTTAAAGTTTTAGATGTGATTGGATTAGTTTAGATTAGGTTTTATTTTGTTATTTAATAGTCAATAATGATTTTTACAAAAACACTAATTCTGCAACCTGACAACAGTGTTTAAAACTTAATTTCAATATATTTACTCCACAAAAAGCAATATTAAGTCATATGTGGTACACTTTTATTAAAACTTAAAAATTTAATATATTTACTCCGCAAAAAAACAATATTAACTCATATGTAGTATACTATTATTAAAACTTAAATTCAATATATTTACTCAGCAAAAAAAAACAATATTAAGTCATATGGAGTCTCTTATTAAAATTTAAATTCAATATATTTACTCCGAAAAAACAAATATATATATGGCAACATTGAACCTGCGCAGAATATTGTATATTGTGCGCAAACGCGCTTGACTTGTTTTTCCAAATAAATAAATTTTGGCCATTTTACAATATTTTATATTTTTGGATAATTTAACGGGGAAAATGATTGGTATTTACAATTGATTTATAAATTTTATGTAACTACTAAGGCTATTTCGTCTTTTGATAACATTTTTCTCTTGTTAATTTTTGATTTCCTATACTTTTTATGATTTTTTTTTCAATTTTTGTTACATTTTTTCACTTTTTGTATATTTCCGTAGACGTAAACATGAAAATTTTGCCTTTTTTCTATTTTTCAGGCTAAGTCCAACAAAAATTCGCATTTTTAGGGAGCCTCACTAATGTAAACAAATACTCAAACCTAATTTTTATAATGAAGATAACTATCGTTACTTAGTTTTAACACTAGAATACTTTTTTCCATATTTTAACAAAATATATAAAGGTAATAATTTTCCATGTTATGAGATGGATTTTGATACATTAGTCAGTCCAGTAAAAACACTAAATTGCGAAATAACAAAGAATGAATATATGATTAGAGAAAAATTTGCAATATTTACTGAAAAATATATCAATGATTTCACGTTCATTTATACGGATGCCTCAAAAAATTGTAGCAAAGTAGGTTTTGGCATTTATATTCCTAGTATCAATTACAAATTTTCATCTAGACTACCTGATGAACTGTGCATATGTAAAGCAGAAAACATGGCTATATACCAAGCAGTTAATTTATCCACTAATAGATAGATCAATAAAGTTATTATATTTTCTGATTCTCTTAGTGTAATTTTTAAAATTATTAATAGCAATATTTCTGCTTCGGTAGATTATTGGTGCCTTAAAACAAAAAATCTTATTACATCTGCAAATAGAAACGGATTTGAAATACTTACCTCATGGATACCAGGTCATTGCGATATTCCGGGCAACCTACAAGCTGACACACTGGCCAAAATAGGGAGAGATCTTAATGTTCCCTTGAATATGAAATTAGATTCTCAAGACGAATTACCCATAATTAAGAATAATTACCTAAGTTTATTCCGTAAGTTAACAAGGGACAAAATCAAAGGATGGTTTTTGATGTTAACGATCTTACTTAAAAATTTAGTAGCTAATATTAAACTTCTATGTTTTAAATCATATTGTGCCGATTCTGCTAGCAAAGCCAAGTGAGGGGTAGATTTCATACAACCTAAAGAAATTCTTAGCCCTTCAAAAAATATTGTGTTAAGTTTATTAATACATTTCTGAGATATAGGTCTGAATAAGAATGAACCATAGTGTAAGTGAGATCTTATTAAAGCATTAAAGACTATTAAAAGAGTCCTAGGGTCTGCCCCCCACCACACTCTGCAAATTTCACGTAAAATATTAATATTTTTCTTCGTTTTAACTAATATATTATCAACATGTTTGTCCCACTTGAGATGATTTTGAAAAATTATGCCTAAAAATTTAACTTGATCTTTTAATGGTATAATTGTGTTACTAAGTTTGATTTCTGGGGTAAAATTTTTGCGTTTTCCCTTCGAAAACCATACAGCTTCACATTTGTCTATAGAAAGAGATAGATCATGTTCTAACAACCATTCTTGTACATTGTACAATGCCATATTGACTTTATTAACCATTTGTTGGATAACTGATCCTTTAACATATAAAACCAAATCGTCAGCATACCCATTAATATTTATATCTTCAGGAAGAATGGAAAATAGATCCAATATGTATATATTAAATAAAATTGTGCTTAAAGGTGAACCCTGGGGTAAACCTTTAGTTACTACAGACGGGCCCAAAAAGTCGCCGTTATTGGATCTAGTATATAAAAGCCTGTTTTGCAAAATTTTAAAAATAATATTAATTATAAGACAAGGGACATTTAAATTTTGTAATTTATTGTAAAGTTTATATATATTCACATTATCATATGCTGATTTAATATCAATGAAGACGGCAAGGACTGAATGGGAAGATTCAAAGGCTTCTGAAATGAAGGTATGAAGGAGGGCTAAATTGTTGGCAGTTCCTCTACCTCTTCTGAAACCTGCTCGAGTATTTTTGAAAACGAGATTATCTTCTAAAAACCAATCTAATCTATTTTTTAAAATGATTTCTAAAGTTTTTAGTATGCAAGAGGATAAAACAATTGGTCTAAAACTAGTTGGAAGGAGTGGGTCCTTTAAGGGTTTTAAGATGTTAAGAATATTAAATTTTTTCCAATCGCTAGGTAAGGGTTCTCCTTTAAGACATTCATTATATATATTTAGGAGGATTTTTTTGGCTTTTAGAGGGAGATGTTTTATCATTGAGTAAGAAATATCATCAATTCCCGGGGCAGAATTTCTTTTATTGAACAATGCAGTGTCAATTTCTGAAATTGAAATAAGTTCAAATTCTTGGTTAGCGTGAAGTAAACGGAATTCAGGATCAATAGAAATTGATGACATATATAATATTTCTCTTTTAATGTTATCTGAAGGATTATAAAAATTTTTGCAATTATTATGGTTTGAAAATTTTTTTACGTTATTCCATACGTATGTAACATTGGATCCTCTATTAAATGTTTCACAAAATTGTTTAAATTTATTTTTCTTTTTTAATCTAGGTAAGGTTACGCTTGGTTTGTGCAATTATATGTTTAACATACAAATAATTTTCTAGTGATGGTGATGAGTCAAATATGTGCAAAGCTTCCTTACGTTTCTTTACTCATAATGTACATTCTTCATCCCACCAAGAATTGAATGGTTTACCCTGTATCCTACAATTTTTATAAGGAATTGAAACATCTGCTGCTTTATTGATAACTGATATGAATTGTTTGTAATTTATTTTATTTATTGAGAAATTTACTAGGTTGTTTAATATTTCATCATAAAAAAGGTCCCAATCAGCTCTTGAAGAATTTCTTATTTTATAATTTTTAACGAAAGTTGTATCTGATAGTTCAATGTCGTTGATTTTTATGTATGTGGGAAAATGGTTACT
This sequence comes from Diabrotica undecimpunctata, assembly GCF_040954645.1. Classification (NCBI taxonomy): domain Eukaryota; kingdom Metazoa; phylum Arthropoda; class Insecta; order Coleoptera; family Chrysomelidae; genus Diabrotica; species Diabrotica undecimpunctata. Next base: position 90,062,458 of record NC_092804.1, read on the forward strand.
ATTGCCGCAGTCTTTAATAATTCCCCATTTGGTACATAAAGCCAGATTACTACTCACGATTGTTAAATCAACAGCACTGATATTATTGTTGGGAGGCTGAAACAAGGTTACTGAACCATCATTTAGGATGGTCAACTCGTTATCAAATATAAAGTCAACTATTTTTTTACCACCTTTATTAATTAAACATTTATCCCAAATTGCATGATGAGAATTCATATCGCCCATAATGATTAATTTTTTATATCTAGGTTTTCTAACATGGAATTTAAAAAAGGCACTGATATTTCGTTATTTGAACTTGAATAGATATTTACTAGGAATATGTCATCAATTTTTGTTATAATTAATTGGACTTTATCTGAATTATATTTTTTAATAGTCTGAAATGAAATAGAATTTTTAATACAGGTAGCTACCCCACCATAGCCATCATCCCTATCTTGTCTAATAATGTGATAAAATTTTAGAGTAAAATTGAAATCTTCTTTAAGCCAAGTTTCATTAATAACTATTATATCTGGGTCCTCTTTAGAGACTAAATCAGTCAGAGTATCCCTATTTGAATTGATACTTCTGATGTTCCATTGAATGATTTTTATTTTTGTTTTTAGGATCATTCTAAGTTTTAACCTATTAATCACTATCTGAATAATTTTCTAAGTCCATATATGACTTAAGGTTAGAATGGGAAAGAACAAGTTTTTTAACCATATTTAAATTATCTGGTGAAATGTTAATAAAGTTTATACATGATTTTAGGAAATCTTGTGAAGGTATTGTATCGAAATTATAATTACTATGCGATGCACTGGCATTCCAGGCTGAATTTGGATTTACATTATATGAATTAGAAGATTTTGGTTCCGATTGGGAGGATATTGGAGATTTAGATTGAGATAAGGCAGTTAAAGAGGAGTAATTCTCTGGTCTACCATTTGGAACATAAAGACATTCATCATGTGCATTTCTGTCATAACTTTGTTGGATTACTCTTCTTTTATTATTTGTATTTGATACTACCTGCTGAAATGTCCTTTTCGAAGATTTGAAATTGTGTGTTCTTCTTTCTGATGGTGAAACGGTATTGTGTTGAACAGTTTTATTATTAAGGGGTTTTACTTTAGTACTATTACTCGGAAGGGACGGAAAATCTTTTGAGTTGAAAATAAATTTGTCTTTTTCTATGTAATTTTTTGGGAATGTATTCACTAGCTTCAAAAAAAGTTAAATTTTCGTAAGACATGAGTTCTTTAATATTTTTTTGGCGTAAATATTCCGGACACGTACGCGCTGTTGAAACATGTGGACCTTTGCAAAAGAAACATTTCATAGTACAATCATCGGTATGTTTAAGTTCACCACAATTCATACATTTTTCTTTTGCTTTACAATTTGTTTTGGTGTGTCCAAATCTTAAACAATTGTAACATTGTGTTACTGGGGGAATGTACACATTAACCAATTTTGGTAGATCGTAAAAATTTATTGTTTTAGGCATTAAAACACCACTGAATGTGAACAAAACTGTACCTGTAGGTTCGTATGTAGTTGTATCCCCTTTGACTACTCTCTTATTTAGCCTTTTAGCATTCAAAATTTTAATATCGCTGTTAGTAGAACAACATTCAATAAGTTCATTTTCATTTATTTCAACATCTATTTGACGTACAATACCTTTACAAGATATATAATTAAAAGGTATATAAATTTTATAACCTTGATCTAATAAATTTTTGTTATTTAGGAATGTATTTGCAGATTGATAATTATTAAACTCTACAGAAATTCTGTTTGAACCTTTGCTTCTAATTTTATTAATATTATTTAATTTTAAATTAAAAATATCTCTTGCAATTTTTATATTATTAAAAGAACCAACTCTAATATTATTTATATTTGTTGACTCTATAAACACAAAAAACGGGCCAACATCTTTTTCAGAATACATATTGACAGTTAAATTAAATTTTTTATTTGCATTGGGATCAGGGGGGTAACCCCCCCCCCTCCACCTTATTCATAAAGAATCAGTCAGAAATGTCAAATTTTTGTCACAAAAAATGAATAAAAAATTATTTTTATCAAACTAAAATTCAAAATAACAATAAGCAAAGTACAACGCTCAAAATACCTGTTCAATTTACAAGGATAGGCCTGATTCTGCTCTATTTGGCACAAACACGCACCTCCTCTCTTCGTTGACAGCAAGCACCTCCCCACTGCACGAACGACGACAGGGGAATGTACGTCACACTCAACACAACGCATTTCTTACATTAGAGCATAGGACAAAATCAATCCTATCTGTGTTTAGTGTCCTTGGGTCGATCCCACGGTTCGTAGACTTACTACGGTTGCCTCTTCCGACTGGGGTGGGGATGCTTGAGTTACGTCACCAGAGTACACAAGAATACAAAACCCATTTATTATCACAGTTTGTTCGTGGTAATTATCTTTCAGTTTATTATTTGCTATATTATTTATCGTTTCTTAAATATCTCAGTTTACTTTATATTTTTGTATTTGAAATTTTGGTGTTGTTTTCTATAAAAGCTTATTTTGAATTATCGAAGAAACGTTATTTATTGTAGTTGTAATAATAATGTTGATGAAATTTTAGAATACCAGGCACAGGTTGTAGTGTGTAGGAAAAATATTAAAAAAAATGGAAAAAAAAGCTATGTAATTCGGTAATTCATTCAGTAGTTAATCCAGTATTGATGAAAATTCAGTATACGCGACAAATTTTCAGTGTAAAATGGAGATTGAAGTCCTAGATTTACGTAAATCCTGTATTAACATTGGTTAAACGTTAACAACCGGTTCTGATTAATTTTAAGTACCAAACTGCCTATATATCAACAGGTATCAATTTCCATAATTAGGTATTATAATCCACTAGACATCCTTATTTTATATAACTATCTTTACTATTTTCCACACATCAAAGACATAAAAACGACGATTAACAATGTTACGATTCAAATTACTGTACTCTCGTGAAGTAATTTCGGGCTTAATGTTCATTGGTTAGCCGGAAGAGACAACCGTAGTAAGTCTACGAACCGCTTGAGTACGAGCTGTCATTTCTGCGTACTCAAGCTCGACTTCGTGCTTGAGAACGGTTTATAGAACACAAATTTGATTCAAGGTCGACCTCAAGCATCGACCGATACTTGAGCATCGACTATAAATATGGGCCTAACAGGGTTCTTAGATCGAAGCTACCATCAAATAAAAAGGAAAAAGACATAAATCTAAAGGAAGAGTGGGAGACACTAGAGGCAAAAAGAAACGAATATAAAAATTATTATGATAGAAATACCAAGGTAAGAAGAGAAATAGTGCCAGGAGAGAATGTAGGTGTCAGAGAGGGTAGAGAATGGAGACCAGGTAAAATTCTGAAAAAAAAAATAGATAAGGCACCCAGATCTTATTTAGTGCAGAAAGAAAATGGGGAAGTGGTCAGGCGAAACAGTTATCACTTGAGGCCTTCCCTAGTTAAAGCGGAAATTAAGAAGAATACTGATTTTGCAGATAATAGATCATTAAACTCCTCATCTGGGAATCAGAGTTGTGATTCTTCAACCTCCCAGATGAATGCTCAAAAAAGAACTAGCGCTAGACTCAAAAGGGCTCCAGTGCGTTTTAAGGACTATCAAATTAAGGGGAAAGATGCCATATCAGTAGGTTATGATTAAGGTCACGGGGCTCTAGGCAGAATGTATGGAGACTCGTTGTCAGTTGTCACTACTTGTCAAGATCATTGTTAGAACATGGGTTTTTTAGATATGGTTGATTCTTGCAGACTTTGTTAAAAAGTATGTTTAAATAAATGTATTAAACTCAATGAAATATTATTACTGATATCGTGTCTGGAGGACAAACAAACTATTGAGCCGTATTGAAAGTTAATAGTGTTTTCAATTAATTATATAAATTGTGAGTTAAATTATCAGTTCAGTGATTGGAAAATGGAAATAAACGGCTTAAAAAATATTTAAGCTTAGGACTTTTTCAAAAAAACTTCTGTTGTGAAACTGAAAAATTAGTTTAAAAGGTTTGTTTACATAGTCTTTAAATTAAATTCAATCTGAATATGTGTTAAATTTTTAGGTAGCAAATATGTCAATCGTTTGCTTTGTTGTGGGATGCTCCAACAGATGTAACAGGAATCCTATGGGGTATTTTAGGATACGGACAGTCCCTTTTAAAAGGTTTTGGCAAGATGACGAAACCATAAGGTTGGTTCAGCAAAGAAGTGCAGTCTGTTAATAAATGTTTAAAGATCAACAAACTAAAGTTAAATGTTTTAAAGACGAAGGCTATGATAATAACAACTAAATAAAAATACTCAACTATTGATATAAATACTATTAATCTTCAAATTGACAATGATAAAATAGAAATCATCACAACAATTAAGGTAATAAGGTAATTTAAGATAATAAAACTAAACAAATTCCTAAAAAACCTTAAAATAATGAAAAAAAATTGTAAAAAATAGGAAATTACTATAAAAATGTTAGAAAAATATAAAACTACTTACAAAATCATATGAAATATATATATATATATATATATATATATATATATATATATATATATATATATATATATATATATATATATATATATAATGAACCAGAAGTATATGCTGACAACGTAAGGAAGTAAACATTATATTATATTATATATATTTATATATATATATATATAATGGGGCCTGCGTAGCGCAAGCGGTAGGATGCTTGCCTCGCAAGCCGGTGGTCCGGGGTTCGAATCCCACCGCCGGCAAGAACATCTAGACATTTTAAAAATGTCTATAGGCCCCAGGTCGACTCAGCCTGAATAAAAATGAGTAACTTGGGTAAAACCAGGGGTAATAATAGACGGTTGAAGCGTAGCACTGGCCATGTTACCTTCCTTGTATACTGTAGGCACTAGATATAGCAGACTACCCTGCTATACTCCCAAAGCCGCGACAGCGGTATAAAACGGGAGACTATTATTATTATTATATATAATGAACCAAAAGTATTTGCTGACAACGTAAGGAAGTAAACGTTAAATAGTGGGTTTGCAGCAATATTGCTGCAAACCCACTATTTAACGTTTACTTTATATATATATATATATATATATATATATATATATATATATATATATATATATATATATATATATATATATATATATATATATATATATATATATATTATATATATATATATATATATATATATATATATATATATATATAGGCAAAAGTATAGAGAAAGTGCCGATGAAGTTAGCTACAAATGAGGGACAGATTTGTATTTGGCAGTGTTGCCATATCACAAATAAATCACGAAAGAGCATGTGATATATTAATTACATTCTTTTTAAGTTTTTTGGTTTTTAAGTTTTTAAAAGAAGTTTAATAAATTTAAATTTAATTTATTATAATTTAAATTAACTTTAATTTTTTATTCAGGTACCATTTCGTCCCAAAATTATAAGAAAATAGTCATAAAATTGAAATCTACTGAACATCTGTTGCAATCTGGCAACTAGTGTTTTAAAAGTTTTGACAGTATTGCCAAGTTAGTAGATAAACAGAGTTACTTCTGGAGCGGAAGTGACGCCACTCTAGGCCACGCCTCCCTGGTGACGTAGGAACGTCCCCCGTGTCTCAAGACCACGCCCTCGGCCAATGGAGACGTAGGTACGCCTCTCGTGTCTCTAGGCCACGCCCCTCGGCCAATGGTGTCATAGGAACACCTCCAAGTAAACGCCTGACCAATGGTGACATAGGAACGTCCCCACTCGTGATGTTAGAACATATCCTCGACCAATGGTGGCATAGGATTGTCCCCTCGTGACGTTAGAACATATCCTCGACCAATGGTGACACAGAAACGCCCCCAAGTAAACGCCTGACCAATGGTGGCATAGAAACGTCCCCTCGTGACGTTAGACCATATCCTCGACCAATGGTGATACAGAAACGCAACACTCGTGACGTTAGAACGTATCCTCGACCAATGGTGGCACAAAAACGCCCTACTTGTGATGTCAGAACGTATCTATATCCAATAGCGGCACCATGACATCGAATTGAGTTCATCCTCGTGTCTCACCGACCAATGGTGACATAGGAACGCCCCCAATGGGAAAGTGTGCATCGACGTCCAATAAAAACGACGTACATCGACCAATGGTGAAGGCTATCACGAAAAGACACCCAAACGCCCCCCCATTCCCCATAATAACGAAGATACGCCTCAACGTACACCAATGAGAACGACTGGTGGAGACGTATCACGAAAATACACCCAAACGCCCCCCATTCCCCCAATAATAACGAAGATACGCCTCGATGAATACCAATGGCGACAGCCGAAAAGAAGACGATTTGACAGCCGAAAAGAAGAAGACAAATTAACGTTGACAGACAAAGATAAGAAGTGTGTAATTTTTAATCAACTTCGTATATATTTTATAGACGATGATTAGCGTAAGAACTTTCGTAAATTTTCTCAATTTATATTTTACGAGTAATTTTTAATATACCTCATATATATTTTATCCACAACAATTAGCGTAATAGCAAAAATTCGTTTATTTTTCAATATATATTTTACGAGTAATTTAAAATTCCAACCAGCGGATGTGCATTTGCTATTAAGATTTCTCACACGTCGCAGGAAACACGTGCAACAATTTTTTTCAAGAATCAGCTTATTAGTCATTAGACACCGGACGTAATATGACGCCAAATATTGCTAACGAGAACTTTACCGGATATTATTGCATTCCTTTTTAACATTCTCTCACACTTCAGCGTTTTCACAGTCGAGAATATCCGGTGCACGTGTAACACGATTGAGCTTGTTATATTTCCGGTCGAGTTACATCATACCAGCCTGTCTATTTAATGAACGAATACATTTTGTACTTCCATTCTGCAGTCAACATTTGCAAAAGCCACAGTGGTCGTTTGTGTTACAAGAAGCTTAGTGGTAATGTGTTCGTTTGGTGTTTGTGCTACAAATAAAAATTAAAAAGTGATTACTATTTTATATATTTTAGAGGGCTCGTATTTGATTTTATACACCATCATTCTAAGTTTGTCATATTGTTAATTTATTTCTGCATTAATTAAAACATGCAATATTATTTGTAAATATGTTTAATTTTCTCGTTTTTAAAGTAGAACACTGCATTTCACAGATAATAAAGTAGATATTGATTAAAAAATAGAAGCACGCAAAAAAAATATTTCGATGGTAAATTAAGAAAATATATATTGTTGCAGATGGATCTAGCAAAAATGAATGCATCATCTTTGGTTGCAGAACGCAAAGTAATAAAAAAATTGGTAGATTTGCCAATTGGGATACCCTTTCCAATTCACTCAGGAAAAGTGGTAAACACAAAATTTGGGGAAGCAGTTCTATTGGATTTAGGTACTGAAGTCGTGTTCCTGCCTCATCGGGTGACTGTCCAGCCTCTGACATCATTTAAAACAGCTGAGCATTAATAAAAATACTGGTGAGTTTTTACATTTATTAATATTTTATTATTTATTCAATCATGAGTTGTGACATTGGTAACCTCAGTAGCGATATTGTAAAACATTTAGTTAAGGCGCGAAATGTTTTGTTTCAAAATTATACACTGCGAGAAGCGAATGTTTGGTTAAAACACATCAAGAGACATTTGACTTTGTTTACTAAAGCGATTCGGTGTGGAGACTTGAAATTAGCTAAATTACGACAACTACAGACAAACGCAGGCCATTTAAAGACAATTAAATTGGAAATTAAAAATTTCGGTCTTTGCGTGGGTGGCGGAATCTTATATACTAAAACGCTAAGCCCTTTTCTTGTCCACCACTTTACTCAAAAACCATATTAGATAATTCAAATATTTTTTCGGAATATTATTAGTATTACGTATGAGATTGTCAAGATATACTTTTGGTACAAAAATTCACTTCCGGTTTTGAGATGACCGGAAGTTAAAATTTACTTTAAGTTTTAGACCCCACAATGTATATATGGATCGAAAGGTCTCGTCGAGACGAATCTAAATATGTACTTCCGGTTGCGATCCGACACTGGAAGTGACCCGAAACGCGCATAAAACGTCAAGATAGAGCAAATCTGACACCGGATTCGTGATCAGCATGCAAAATTAACTGCTAAATGATAACATTGTAACAAAAAACATTGTTTTCGACGAAATATTTCGTGATATTTAATACACTTTTTACTTGCATTATTATTGATGAATGTTATGTATATTCTTGCTTATATTGTTTGTATTGATCTCTTAATTTTTCTCGCAAAATAAAAATTTCATTTAAAAAACTCGATGTCGAGTTGGTCCGCTAGTTAATAATGAACATCGTAGAGTTAAATGGGAAGATGTAAATTTCGTATTTTCGAGTAGAGTCAGAACGGGTATAATTATTAATTTAGGACACAAAAATTTAATGAAATTTTTCAGGGACTATTTTAAGTTATTTAAAATTCGAATTAAAAACATTTAAAAAAATTTAAATATGATAAAATGTAATATGACATTATGTGGAGAATTTATTAGAAAATCAAATCAAGGTGATATTAACCAATTTAAATATTTCAAAACCAAAAATGCTGTCCTGGACGCAGGAACGGACTTAGTTTTATGGTTTCATAGAAACGTAGTCGATAAATTAATGCCCAAGCTATCAGAATTTGAAGAAAAGGGATCAGGGTGGGCTTTGAAAAAAATAGTTTCTTTAGAAGTCAATATAAATAAATATGAAGTGGGAAATGGAGCTTCGTCGTTCATTAGACTACCAGAACCAATCCAAAAGAAGCATGCATGTATTAATAATAAAAACGATGATGAAGCATGCTTTTTTTGGAGCATAGTTTCGGTGATTTATCCATGCAGTTTAGATCCTACTTCTTCATATCCACATTATGCGACTGTCTTAAATATCGATGGGCTAGAGATACCTATGACTATAAAGGGTATTTCAAAATTTGAAAAGTTAAATAACATTTCTGTAAACGTTTACGGGTTAGAAATAAATGTTGCCAAAGAGAGAACATTTTACGTAACAACACCGGTAAGGCTATGCAAAACCAAATTAACTAAACATGTATATTTATTGATTGTGTAGGATAAATATTTTCCAAAATTGAATGACTACGAAGCACCTATGGTTCACGATGAATCTGTAGAAATTAAATATCATTATTGTATGATTAAAGATATGTCTCGACTCATGTCTAGTCAGTTGAGTAAGAATCGTAATAAAAAAAATTTATGTGACAGGTGTTTGAATTATTTTAGCAGTTTTAACAGATTAAACGATCATACAAAATATTGTGAGAAAATCAATGAATGTAAAGTTTCATTTCCATCATACCAGAATGTTGAATTTAAAAATCATATGTATAAACAAACGACACCTTTTGTCGTCTATGCTGATTTTGAGTCAATGTTGCACAAAGTTAAAAACAGTCGGTTAAAATGCAAAACAACTAAATATCAGCAGCATAAGGCCTTTAGTGCAGGTTATTACGTAAAATGTTCTTACGATCAATCTCTGTCGTTTTACCGAAGTTACTCAGGTGAAGATTGCGTGGAGTGTTTTGCTGAAGAAATGTCTAAGTTGGCGGCATTTGTGCAAGGAAAAATTAAAGCTATTGTACCTATCATTGCTACACCCAGTTTTAAGATGCATCTAATGCCACATTTGCGAAAAAACGTTTTCAGATAAGGATGTAATTGTTCGTGATCATGATCATTTTACTGGAGATTTCCGAGGATTCACACACCAAGTGTGCAATTTAAATTTCAAAAAACTTTTCGTTGTCCCAATTTTTTTTCATAATCTCAGTGGTTACGATTCACATATAATGATTAGAGATCTAGCGAAAAAGGGTAGTATCAGCCTACTACCAATAAATAAGGAAAAGTATATTTCTTTTACAATAAACGATTCCAAATCCAGCATATGGCTGAGATTTGTTGATTCACTGAGATTTTTAAATTCGTCATTGGACAAGTTGGCTGCCACAATTACAACCTGAGGATTTAAGATATTTAGCTGGTGAATTTTCAAACGCGAGTACCAAACAAATGGAATTATTGAAAAGGAAACGCATATTTCCATACGAATATATTGATTCTTTCAATAAATTGAATGAAACACAACTACCATCAATTGATAAATTTTACAGCTCATTATCAGGTGAACACATCTCCAAAAATATGTATCATCATGCACAAACAGTTTGGCAGTCGTTCGGTATTAAAAATATTTTGGAATATAGCATGTTGTACATGAAGACAGATATTATGTTACTGACATGCATTTTTTTAAATTTTCGACAAAAATGTCGAGCCACATACTTGATTCTGCATGGTACTATACCATGCCAGGGTTTTCATGGTATGCAATGCTAAAGTATACTGGATGTAAACTTGAACTACTGAATGATATCGATAAAATCATGTTTATTGAGAAAGCTATCCGAGGTGGCATAAGTTAAGTAAGTAATCGATATTATGAGGCAAATAACAAATACATGCATAATTATGATCCATCAAAGCCTAGTAAATATTTGCTATATTTAGATGTCAACAATTTCTATGGTTGGGCAATGTCTCAATTCTTACCATATGGAGGTTTCGAGTGGGTTGACCCCAATATTGATGTTCTTAGCATTCCTGACGACGCGGATATGGGGTACATACTACAAATGGATTTGGAATACCCAGAACACTTGCATGACTTACATCGAGATTTACCGTTTTGTTGCGAACATCGTATTCCACCAAGAAGTAAGCTTCCAAAACTTATGACCACCCTTTACCACAAAAAAGAGTACACTTTGCACTATCGCAATCTAAAACAAGCTCTGAATGCAGGACTCATACTAAAAAAGATTCACCGGGACCTGAAATTCAAACAGAGCGCTTGGCTTAAGCCGTACACCGATGTTAACACCAGATTGCGAACCGCAGCAACTACAGCATTTGAAAAAGACTTGTACAAGTTAGCGAGCAATGCCATCTTTGCATCGCATCTTTGCATTGAATGGCAATCGAACTTAACAAAACAGCTTATTTTCAATAAACCATTGTACATCGGTATGTCTATTTTAGATATATCCAAAGTATGTATGTTCGATTTTCATTATAACTTTATGTTGCCATATATGGGAGTTGAAAATTGTAAGCTGATGTATGGGAACACTGACAGTTTTATCTATGAAATAAAATGTGATGACATTTACAGAGATGTTATTAAAGCAAATTTATCTAAATTCGATACATCAGACTAATCTGAGAATAATATTTATAAAATACCTCAAGTCAACAAAAAAGTTCTCGGAATGATGAAAGATGAGACAAACGGTCGCATTATGACTCATTTCGTTGGACTTAGATCTAAAATGTATTCGTTCAAGATCAGTACGATGGATGAGGATCGAAAGGCATTGTGGGATAAATACAAGAATAATATGGATGATGCAAATATTGAAAGAATATTGTAAATAATAATTTAGGTGTCACAAAAAAATCTAAGGGGGTTAAATACTCAACGGTAAAAAATGACATTAGTTTCGATGATTATGTTAAGTGTTTAAACGAATTTACAACTAAAAGCGTCTCCCAATCAACGTTACGTTCCTACGCCCATGATCTCTTTACAATAACACAAGAAAAAATTGCATTAAGTCCGTACGATGATAAACGTTACTTGCAACAAAATGCTTATGACACGTTACCTTGGGGTCAATATGAAACCACAATGATTGAGTAAAACAATAAACAAATTAATAAATGAAAACATAACCAACTTTTACAATTTTCGCTGTTAACTGAAAACCTATGTATTCAACAGAATCTTGTAAAGTGAATGCTGTAATTACATGTTTATATCTAAATAAAAATTAAATTAAATTAAAAAGTATTTTATTCCTGTAAAATAACAAAAGACAAGTTGGTTGACTAGTAAAATAACTTTATTAAAAAAACATATGCTGTGCTAAAATAAGCGTTGAAAAACGAATGTTTTTAATTGTTTTTTCACTTTATCAAATCATTTTATGAACTTAATACGAATAGAAATAAAAGACATGTTTAGATACATACTATTTTATTTATTCACAATTATCCAAATCATTTATAACTTTAATTTTATAACACCATACATATTCTCTCAAAGCTTGACTTAACAAAGTACTGGAGAAATTTCGATATCGATGTTTGCAAGTATGATGATACACCGTGTGCTGTCCTCCGGTGGCGTGTCAATCGGGAGCTGACAGCCGTGCCGGACGCATCAAGGAATTTGGATATTGGTCAAAATACTTGGGAATTCCAAGTTTGGCCAAATCCAAATTTCTAATTGACTCGATGCAGGGAAATTCTACTTTTGCTACGTAAAACAAAGGATTTGTTTTACATAAAAGCAGGTAGATTTTCTCTCATCGGTCAGTCGAGCTTGCCTCTTCTACTGTAGACCTAGTCGGTGCTATTATTGTTTCTACTAAGTTATTGTTTTATTTCTGATTTCCTATATACCATTTTATTTTAGCATTATTGTATATTCAGACCTTTTCAGGTTAGAATATTACATTGATCTATATTTGTTCATGTACGGATTGTTTGATATTTTATTTGATTATTTTGATTGTTTATTTTTCTTGTATTTTGTGTCTAAGTTGTTCTTCCGTAAGTTAAGAACACTTAGAAATATTTATCTTGCTTTTTCTATTTTATATTTTGATTTGTACTTTGTCTAAGTAGTTCTTTCCGGTAAGTCAAAGAACTCTTAGAAATATTTCTCTGAATATTTGACTTGTTATTTTAATTGTGCGTCTAAGCCGTTCTTTTCCGGTAAGTCAAAAGAACACTTAGAAATATTTTCATAATCATTGTTGCATTATTATTTCCGATATTTTATCTAAGATATTTTCTTCCTTAAGTTAAGAAAATACTTAATACATTTGTCTCTTTTATTTTCTATTTTATGCTAAGTTGTTTCTTCTGTAAGTCAAGAAACACTTAGCAATATTTCCACATCTTTTCTGTATTTGATTTTTCGTATTTGTAAGTCGTTTCTTCCGTAAGTCAAGAAACACGTATAAATATTTGTATTCTTATTTTTCCATATTTTATTCTCTTGTTTGTTTTCACTCTAAGTTTTTTCTTCCGTAAGTCAAGAAACACTTAGAAATATTTCCATACCTTGTTTCATATTTACATATTTCATTTCTCTGTATTTCTGTCCTAAGTTGTTTCTTCCGTAAGTCAAGAAACACTTCGGAATATTTCTGCACTTTTCTATTCTTTTATCTTGTGTATTTTACTGTTAATTCTAAGTTGTTTCTTCCGTAAGTCAAGAAACACTTAGAAACATTTTCTTTGCATTGTACTTTTATACCATTTTATTTTTCTTGTTTACTAAGTTATTCCTTCCGTAAGTCAAGGAATACTTAGACTATTTTACCTGTTCTGTTTTCTATTTTTGATCTGTTATTTTGTAACTGCTCCTTGGAACTGTCACCTATAACAGATACTTGTCACGGTAACCGTTATTTTATACCAGTAGCAGTATTAAACCATTTCATCAGTGACAAGCAAAGATGGTCAACACCCGGTCTAATTCCGAGGACAGGAAGAAGTCCGCAGAGCCGGCGATGGGTCCTACAGGCCCAAATGCCCCCTTTCGGCAACATGGCGCCCAACCCACAAAATCCGAATCCACGACCCCAGAACCGTCTTCAAGCCAGCCTTCCACAGCTGACTTCATTTCTGCCCTAATGCAAGCGATGACGGCCCTATCCACTACTCAAGGCACTACACCCCAGATGCCTCAACCTGAGCCACCGAAGCCCAGGATTACATATATGAAGCCCCCTCAATTCTCAGGCCGGGACCCTGAAAACCCTCTCAACTTCCTAACCAAAGCTGAGAATTTCCTAACCAAATATGACGTAGACGAGGACAACTGGATAGACTATCTCATCGACAACTCACTCCACGGCGATGCGAAGAAATGGGCCCAGAAGTTTTCACACACGGACCTTCCATACGACACCTTCCGAGACCGTCTCCTAAGGAAATACAACGACCCTGCCGTGATTTCAGCCTTGACGTCGAAACTTCATGGAGAACATCAACGGAAGGATGAACCCACGGAAGATTTCATCAATGGTAAAGCAGCCTTATTCAGACGTCTCGCCAGTATTGGTGTTTCTTCCGAACTATAAGGTTGGCTCGTGAAGCGTGCTTAATTACATTTTGCTCGAATTTAGGCAGGTTTGTTTTGGTTTGTTATTTCATAAACTCATAGATAAGGTAAGTACAAGTTTATAATTTTATAATGAGTAACTCTTCCGACGGGGATGCTTCCCCGTCTGGAAAAGACCCACCAGATGGAAACGGTAGGCAAAACGAAATGGAAGTTGATAACAAAATATATAATTTAGACAACAAATATGTTTCGACTGACATTGGACCGTACTATATTGTTGTAGAACCAGTAGATAAAAATAGTCGATTATCAGCGGTAAAAGTTGGTTATTATCTATTTAAACATACTACTTTTAATAAAGATGTTATTGATATAAAATTGATTGGTAGAAATAAAGTAAAAATTATTTTTAAGACTTATAATATCGCAAATGCTATTATAGAACATAAATTAATAAAAGATAATAATTTGATCGCTTATATACCTATATTTTTTAACCATAAAAAGGCAATTATTAGAGAGGTTGACACTTTTTTGACCGAAAAGTATATATTGGAGAATATTGAAAGTGAGCAAAAAGTTGTAGAAGTAAAAAGAATGAAACGTAAGATTATTGATTCCGATAATGAGACACAGTTTGTCCCAAGACAGATTATCGTGTTAACATTTTTAGGAAATAATTTGCCAAAATATGTTAAAATTGATTTAGTGAGATTTGCTGTTGAGCCATACATATATCCTGTCGTACAGTGTTTTAAGTGCCTTCGATATGGTCATACAGCAAAATACTGCAGAAGCACTATGACTAAATGTAAAAAATGTGGTCAAAACCATGATGAAAATGACGATATCGAATGCACTTCTAACGCTTATTGCATATACTGTGAAACGCATGACCATCAGTCCATATCAAAAAATTGCCCGAAATACCAGGAACAATTAAAAATTAAAAAGATCATGTCTGAAAAAAATGTATCATTTAAAGAAGCTGAAGGTATTGTAAGAAATCCGTCTTACGCTAAAATAGTAACACATAATAATTTTGATATTTTAAATAACCTAAATAATTTCCCTGAGCTGAATGGTAATATTGATACGAACAATTCCTCTTCCACGAGTAATAAAAATTGGGTACCACGTCCTCATTTCCAACAGCCGAAAAAGCGTAAAGTAAGTTCGCCACTTTCAGTTAATAAACCCCCTTCATTTAAACTTAAAAATAGCGCACCAGATCCTGTTATTCCTAATCCACACAGGGAAGCCTGTGTGGGAAGCCTAGGTACAATACAATATAGTGATAGTGATAGTGATGAAAATTATTATTAAGTAGATGATAAATATATTGCAATGGAATTGTAATTCCATTACTAAAAATAAAGCTAATCTTGCTAATTTTCTTAACCATTACTCCATTAAATTTGATTTAATTATACTTAATGAAACTTGGTTATCTAAAAAGAAAATATTTCATTTACCAACTTACAATCTATTACATGTAGACAGAACTGATGGATTTGGAGGCACTGCTATACTTATCAAAGATTCCCTATCCTATCATGAAATTTCAATCCGTAAAAACTTTAATTCCAAAATAGAAGTATGCGCAGCATATATCGATGAATTTAAGATATCCTTAGCCTCTATTTATAAATCTCCCAAAATAAAAGCAACTAAGACTGACTGGAGTAATCTTTTTTCACAACTACAGGGTGATGTCATTATATGCGGTGACTTTAACTGTCATCACAGCCTTTGGGGTTCTACAATAGATAATTCACAAGGAAATCGACTTGTAGAGGCTATAGACGAAACTAACCTGATTATTTTAAACGACGGACGATCTACTAAGATAGTCAGGCCCAACGAACGACCTTCTGCCATAGATCTTACTTTTATCTCACCTAGTCTTTTAAGTTACTCAGAATGGAATCCTCTAAATGATACATCTGACCATCATGACCATCTCCCTATCCATATTAATATATCTCGGGAATATATCCCCACTAACAAAACACCCTCTAGAAAATGGATTGAATCCTCAGCTGACTGGACGCTTTTTCAAAACCTAATTGAAACACAAATTTATAACAATAACAGCAATAATAATTCCTTTGAATTTTTCATGAAAATAATAAATGATGCAGCTTCTAAGTCAATAAAATCTCGTTCAGGTAAAAGTAAAAAACCTCCAAATCCTATTTGGTGGGATAATGAATGCACCTTAATTGTTAATAATAGGAAAGATGCTTATCTGCAATATAAAAATACTACGAATTACGAAAATTATCTCAAATTCAAGCATATTCAGGCCAAAGCTAAATTACTTTTCAAACAAAAACAACAATTATGCTGGAAAAATTTTATTAATAAATTAAATAAAAATACCCCAATATCAAAAATTTGGAGTTTTATAAAAAACATATCTAACAAAAACTCAACTTTTAAAAAACATCCTATATCTGAAGAACTAATAAACCAAATTTTTGATATTGTAGCACCTAGTTTTGTCCCAAATATGCTTGAAGGACCGAAAGAGAACATTGTCAGCCACTATATGGATGCATCTTTTGATACAACGGAATTTGAAGCTGCAATTAAGACCTCTAGATGTACTGCTCCGGGTAATGATTTTGTTACATATGACATTATTAAAAATCTCCCCCAAGTTGCTAAAGAATTTATAATAAATATATACAATGATTGGTGGGTGAATGCAAACTATATCGAGCAACTTAAACAAATTACCATTTGTTTAATTTTAAAACCAACTAAAGATAAAAATATGCCTTCTTCTTATCGCCCTATATCTTTAATGTCATGTATAACTAAAACTTTTGAAAGAATGATAAAAACAAGACTGGAGTGGTACATAGAGTATAACAATATTTTACCTAGTACTCAATATGGTTTTAGAAGGGGATATGGTACTTTGGACGCAGTAACTCATTTAGTAAATGACATCCAAATTACTTTTTCTGGTAACAAGTATCTAGCTTGTTTATTCCTAGATATAAAAGGGGCTTACGACTCTGTAAATATAAATATACTTAAACAAAAAATGATTAGTATTGGTCTTAGTGAAACGACTGCCCTAAATAGATTGCAACTATATTTTTCTAGACATGTCTATATTAGAGATCATAGAAATGTGTTACATGGTCCAAGGATTGTTTATCATGGGTTACCACAGGGATCAGTACTTAGCCCCATACTATTTAATATATATTCTGCCAATATTCATTCACTATTTCATGACTCCGTAAATTGCATACAATATGCAGATGATATATGTATATACACCATCCAAAATAGTTATGAAGCATGCACGGAAGCTCTTGAGAATATTATGCATAAGGTAAGTATATGGACAGAAGAAACAGGCATGACACTTTCAACAGAAAAATGCTCTATCATGTTTTTTACCAGGCATAGACTACGTGCTCCAGAGAGATTAACTCTGTGTGGACGTACCCTGTCGGTAGTTAAAGAGTTTAAGTATTTAGGTATTATTGTTGACACCAAGTTACTATGGTCGAGCCACATAAGTCACTTAATAAAAAAATGTGAGAAAGGCTACAATCTACTTAGGTGTGTAACAAATCGAAGTTGGGGTGCAGCTCCTGGTATAGCTTTATTATTTTATAGAGCCTACGTGCGTTCTATCATTGACTATGGATGTTGTTTATACGGATCCTCTTGTAATACAAATCTAAACAAAATAAACAGAGTTCAATATAAATGTCTTAGAACTTGCATCGGTGGGATGGTATCATCACCGGTGAAAGCAATACTGGCAGAATGTAATGAGTTACCTTTGGACTTACGTCGGCAACGGTTATCACAAAAATATCTTTTAAAACTAAAATCCCTTGAGTCAAACATGATCAACAAATTAAGTGATATTGCAAAAGAAGACCTAACAAACCGCTATTGGAAACTAAAAAATTCTCCCCCACTTGCAGAAGCTTTTGTTGAGACTAATGCTTATCACATTTCTTTTAGTAAAAATAAAAAATTGTTTATGTATAATATACCCTTTAGATCACTAATAAAACCACACAGAGTTATAATACCCCATTATACAGAATATGATCATATAAACCATACCCTTTTAAAATCTATATTGGATGGATTAGTCAATAAGATATTTATATATACAGATGGATCTAAAACAAAACACGGAGTTGGTTGTGGAGTTTTTATTCAAAATACAAAACAATCATTTATGTTTAAATTGCCATCAATATGCAGCATATATACTGCTGAACTTATAGCAATTTTGAAGGGCATTACTTGGTTAATATCAAATAATTTACGAGAGGGGGTAATACTAACTGATTCTAAGACAGCCTTGGAGTCAATAAAAAGTATACAATTTGAAAGAATGAAATGCCCTTTATTATGCAATTTAAAAAAATTGATAGCAGAATTAAATATCACATTTGTATGGGTCAAAGGCCATATAGGTATACTAGGTAATGAAAAAGCTGATAGTTTGGCCAAGGAGGCAGTACAAAACGGAGTTCATTGTAATATTTGTACAATACGTGACATCTCTAATTTGATTAAAAATAAAATAATGTTAAAATGGGAACGACAGTGGGAAAACGTTGTAGAGAACTCACAAAATACGTATTTTAAAATACATCCAACCCTACCATCTCCACCCCAATATATTTTCAATTATTCCACGTCAAAATTCTTCTCGGCAAGTGTTTTTCGACTTAAAACAAATCATGGGCGATTTCCATCGCACCTTGCTAAGCTGGGCATTATACAGTCATCGGCCTGTAGTTGTGATCAGAACTCTTACGGAGATCTCAACCATATATTCTTCGGTTGCAAAAAACATGTAAAAAAATCAGATGATTTAATTCGTAAACTAATTAAAATGAAATATTTTCTTCCATTAAATCTATCACACATTTTATTAACTGCCAATAGAAACACTTTAGAACTTCTAGTAAATTTTATTAAAGAAGTAAAAATAGAAATTTAAAGCAGCATAACCCACAACTTTGTATTCATATTATAAGAAAAGTTCTGTATACAACTTTCTGTGGCAAATGGACTTGATTCCGTGCCATTATCCTTCCACACACACACACACAGACGTCTCGCACCATACACCCCTGAGGACCAGAGATGTATCACCATAGTAAACCAACTGAGACCCGACATCGCGATCTGCCTACGAGTCAACATTCCCAAGACCGAGGAGGACCTCCTGACCATAGCCCAGGGAATGGAAGCAGACACCCGCCGGAACACCGTCGCCAGCAATAAACCCCAGCAGCAACCCCAGCAGCAATCCCAACAGCGACAGCAGTACCGTCCCCCACGTCACAACACACCACGCCACCCTGAAGCGATCGAGGAATGGAGGAATCCCAACAACAGACAGTCCAGGATGCCACCAATGAGCCAACCACCACCTCCACTACCTCAGAACCAGGGAAACGCCAACAGGGGCGCCAACTAAACCCTGTTGTGAAGATGGTGCCCCAACTGAACCCGATTCAGACGCGACCCTCGGCGACAGGCCTCCCCCAACTCCATGGAAGGATCAACGAACAACGTGTGAAGATCTTGGTCGACACCGGTGCATCTGGGAACTTCATTCACCAGAGATTGATCCAGAGACGAGACCTGCAACGAGGATCAGGATTGGTTCAACTGGCGTACACGGGCAGCACGTCCCGCACCCTAGGGACTGCTGAAGTCAAGATTAACATCGAGACTCTGGAGTCAACAGTCAACTGCGTGGTTATGGAGAACTTGAACCACGACGTTGTGTTAGGGATGCCTTCGTTGGAGCAGGAAGAGGCCAATGTAGACATACCACGTAAATGTCTACACGTCGGTACCACCTGCAGAACCACTGTTTACTGGAAGAACCCAGCAAAAAGGCAATCCAAGACACAGCGGCCCCCATCAAGCTCCATCCTTCTCTTTTCAACAAATTGAAAAGTTGATTCAAGAGTACGATGACGTTTTCGACGACCGTCTACGCCAGCCGACCACCAAGGCCACCGAGATGAAAATCGAAGTGACCGACGCCACGCCTATCAACGTTAAGCCCTATAAATATTCCACGGAGAAGAAGCAGATAATGGCCAAGGAGGTGAGAGAGATGCTAGCCGCAGGAGTCATCCGCCCCAGCAAATCTCCTTACAATAGCCCGGTGGTTATTGTAACCAAGAAGGATGGCACTTCCCGTTTCTGCGTAGATTATAGGAAGCTTAACAACGTGACCATCGACGAAGCCTCCAGCATGCCACCAATCCACGACTCCATTAAAGAGATTGGCACGGCTCAGATCTTCACCACCTTAGATCTGAAGAGTGGATTTTGGCAAGTCCCCTTGCACAAGAACTCCAGCCCGAAGACAGCTTTCAGCCTGCCTGACGGGTCCTCCTATGAATTTACCGTGATACCCTTCGGCCTCAAGAACGGACCAGCTGTGTTCCAGAAGCTCGTGATTTCAGTCTTTGCAGGATACATCGATGTATTCATCAAAGTATACATGGATGATATCATCATCTATTCAGAAGACTGGACCCAACACCAGAACCACCTCCGCCTGGTTCTAGAGAGACTTCGGACGCACGGACTATGGGCATCCCTTAAAAAATGTAAATTCGCAGCAGACGAACTGGAGTACCTGGGACATAAAATCACCTCCGCCAACACCCAACCTCTGGAGAAGCACGTGGAGAAGATCAAAGGCTTCGACACTCCACGGACGATGAAGCAACTGCGAAGCTTCTTTGGGACAGCCAACTGGTTGAGAGATTTCATCCCTCGATTTGCAGACATCATCACGCCTTTGACGGATCTCACCAAGGGCAACAAGAGTCGTCTACACTGGACGGACGCCGCAGATGCCGCCTTCCAACGTCTCAAGACCGAAATCGAGTGAGATCTCCTACTCCATCGACCAGACGCGTCCAAACCATTCTGCCTCCAGACGGATGCCTCCGATGTCGGCATGGGCGCAGTCCTGTTCCAAGGAACCCAAGACGACAAGAGAGTCATCACATACGCCTCCACGAAGTTAAAGCCAGCAGAGACTCGTTACCACATTAACGAGAAAGAGTGCCTCGCATTAGTTTGGGCACTCAAGAAGTACAAGCACTTCCTCCAGGATCAGCACTTCACGCTGTACACCGACAGCCAAGCTCTCCTGTGGCTTCATCGGTTCAAGGAAGACAAGGCCAAACTATCCCGTTGGGCCTTGTTACTTCAGGAATTCAACTTCACCCGGTACATATCCCGGGGAAGGTGAACGAACTCCCCGATCACCTGTCCAGGAACCCAACCACAGAAAGAGAAGAAGCTGACCAAGACGAGGAAGTGGTGAGACTTAGCAGGCCTACAACAGACGTGGAAGAAGACGAATCCTTCCCCCTATTATGTATGATGGAGGACGTCGACGAGGACGAGGACACCAACCCCATCCTCGATGATCTGGTTGACCTACCACTCCAGGATAAAATCCGGAGAAGCCACCAGACACACCACGGGATGCAGCGGTTTCGGAGACGCTATCTAAAGATCTCTGGACATGGATCACGGAACGAAGTCGAGGAAAACCTTCTCCGTGAATTTGTAACGAAAATATTTTGCTTACCATAGGGTAAGAACATGGGGGTAGAAATAGGGGACAGAAACTATGGGGGCGAAGATAGGGCAAGCAAAACAATCGTTACGTATGCGAACGACACTCAGTTGGTTGTTGGAGAGCTGGGGTCGTGGATAAGTTGAAATAAATGGGTCGGATTGGGGCAGCTACAAAAAAAATGAAAGGGTACTTACATAAATCTCCTGGACAAAATGAAATAAGATATGGCAGACAAGGTTACCTCTAGCTATTTAAATTTGGACGCCGCTTCGAAGAAAACTTCCTGCTGGAAAAAGAAAGAAAATTTCTTCTTCCCTAAAATCAAAAATACATACAAGGGTTAGGAGATTTTCTAAACTAAAATAAACAAAGGATCAGAGAAACAAATCAAACGTTTATTTTTGTCTCATACAAACAGTTATCAAACATAAAAATGGCAACAAAAATATACTATATAAATAGTTGCCAAATACAGAATAAAAAAAAACTTACATGTGTCCGTTTACAAACTCCGTTTACAAAGGGGTTGGAGATACTACAAAACTTACAAATGTTATCGCACAGAGATTAACCTTTTTTTTAAACAAACAAAATAAATGAATATCGAAAAGAACAAAGCTAGCTGTCATATGTTAACATTATATTAAAAAAACAATTAAAATGACAGCTGTTAAACCATAAAATTTACAATTTATTATTTATTACAAATCCTTTAAATTTTAATGAAAGCAATTATTGTTTTAGCAAAAAAATGTCTGTCTTTACTTTAAAATTAAAATGTTAATTGTTACCTTGATTCACTGTTTCGCACTTAATTTTCAAAAAAAACTTGTTAACATCTATGGGACTGGAGCTGCAAAGGACATAACTCTCAACTTGAATAAAAATAAACCATTTCCATACGAGGCAGGAACGATTGGAACAGAAACTTGATGGAGGAAATCAAGCTGTCGACGGGGACATTCTATATAAACATTTTCCAAATTTCATCAGTGCCGGTGTACTGCACAAATCTTATGGGTGATACTCTGATCTAAACTGCCACATTGCATAGAGTATCATCACCTTAACCGGTCTTAAGATATTACACAAAAAAATTGAATCGACTCGCGATTCAAAATCTCTTCTATCTGCTCTGCTTGGGGCTTAAATGTCGACTCCTCAATGCCTTACATTTTACAAATATCAACGCAAAATAAATTTCCCTTTACGTCTCACAACTAGTTTTTGCCTACAAACTTAAAACAAACAATCTACCCTTTTTTGACCTCGTTCTTAGCAACGAACCGACAAAAAACTTCTTGAGTATTTACTTTTAAATTGGTTAACTGGAAATTTTTTACCTTACAATACATACAGAGAATAGGGGAATATTAATGTAAACAAAGACAAAAAAATATTCTCAGGTAATACATCTTAGAAAAAACCGTATACCTGACTTGCAATATTATATTAGGGGACTCGAAACAACTTTTAAATATTCCAGTTTATTGCGTTTTAACGACAAAAGATAAAAACAGCTGAATACCAAAACTTGATATTTAGAATCTCAACTTAAAATGCCATAATATATTGATCGTTTTAAAATTCATTTGCAAACAGAAAAACGAAAATATTCCACCAAATTTAAAACGCTACAATGCCCCTCCTTAAAAGAAAAAACTCGGATAATTCTTATCCAGTTTTTGATAAAGGCAAAACAACAAAAACCAAATCAGAAGATGACCTCTTAACTGAGTCGAAACTTCTTAATAATATCTTTTAGATGATGGCTAGCATAGGATTAAACAACAAAAACAAAGTTAGTTACAAAGAATGGGCTAGCGTGCCATCGATCGCCAAACTCTTTAAAGTCGAGTAGACTGAAATTTAGACTCTACTTGAACTGTAGGTGACATGAGTTTCTATGCCTTGGGGGAAGCTAACCTTATGCCCCGAAGTGAACCTCGCTGACATTCACAGCAGTAACACAAGTGATTTGTCGGGCAGGCATAGCCATGACACCTCGTTGCCTAAATCAAGTGCTATGCACAAATCCAAAAAAAAATTGCTCTACACTTAACAGGTAGGCGTCTACTATCTCCACTATACGCCTAGCGAGACAAGGAATTCGGCAACGGTTCCACAAAAAAAATTAGGATGTAGACCCTAAATCTATATACCTACATATGACAAAATGTGATTCTCACATGTGTCTCCCAATCAAAATAGGTTACCTGTACGGAAATTATCAAAAGTGAAGTAATATTCCACAGGGATGAAATCAAATCAACATACAAACTCGAAAACAAAGACAGGGGAAAGGATGAACTAATTACTTAAGGATGACATATTATCCTCATCTGACACAAAAGGCTTTAAATCTTTAACATGCCACTTACCAAGATCAGAACCATTTAAATCTGACAAACGATAAACCACTGGTGACAATTTTTCCTTGATAGTTGCTTCGATATACTTCGGTGCTAGTTTGGACATAAACTTGTTGACAGCACAAGACAAAACCTTATTTCTTTTCCAAACATCACCCACTTGAAATTGGACTTCTCTTCTACGTAAGTTGTAACTTCTAGCGTTACGTTCATATCCTTTTCGAAGATTAGCCTTAACCTTTTCAAAAACTTTATCTAGACCTTTGACTTCTGAAGCATACATGTTACGGTCACCTGGAATTATCTCTATATCTTGATTCTGTTGATCCTTATGATCAATACCATAATAGTTTTCACTTAAAGGAACATGACGGCCATAATTCAAGAAAGCTGGAGTATATCCAGTCACTTCATGCTTTGCGGTGTTAATAGCTTGTCTGATCTTTGCTAAATTCTTGTCCCAATCTACGTGGTTTTTCACATATGTACGTATTGCTGTACCGATGGTTCTATTGTTCCTCTCCACAAAATTACACTGAGGTGCATACACTGGGCTAAACCATACTTTCTGAACGTTATACCTATTACAGAGCTCAATTAAGAGAGGATTGTTCAGATTTGAGGCATTATCACAAATCACATATTGAGGAACACCAAACATTAGGAAAACATCATTTTCCAAAAACTCAACAATATTCTTAGCCGTGGCCTTTCTTAAAGGTTGGACTAACGTATATTTACTAAACCAATCAGCAACTACTAATAACCACGTATAAACCTTTCTTTGAACGAACAAAGGGACCTATCAGATCTATAGCAACTATTTGCCAAGGAAACTTGGCCTCTCTCTGCTTACCCATTTTACCTAATGGAGCATAATTTGGTGTCTTCTGAGCACCACAAACTTTACATGACCTGACAAACTTAAGCACATCAACACGCAACTGGGGCCAATAATATCTTTCTTGAATACGGGACAAAGTTTTGGAAAATCCAAAGTGAGCACACGTAGGTGGCTCATGACAAGACTGCATAACTTCAAACCTTTGTGGTTTGGGCACAAGATTTTTCCACTCTACAGCATTAGTCTTAAAAGAATTGTTGGTAGGGGCAAACTTATAAACAAAATCATTTTCCACCTTCCTCTGTGGAAAATCAAGTGGGGATCGGAGTATCTTTGATCTCAAATTATCAAACCAAGGGTCTATTCTATCTACATCAACCTCTAAATAATTAATCTCTTGGGTAGTTTCTATTTTATTTTTTCTTCGGGAAGAATGCCATGTCCTATTTAACAGTGAGAATTAACGCATAAAATCATTTCCCAAAATGAAACTGTAAGGGACAGAAGGTACAACAAAAAATTTCACCATATGACAAACACCATCAGCCTCTACTGGAAGATCAATGGTACCAACAACTGATTTATTGGAACCATCTGCTAAGCGGACATGCTTAGTAGATGTGGGATTATATTTAATTTCTTGGGAATTTAAAAATTCAACTCCAGCGGCACCTACAACGGATGTAGAGCAACCAATGTCTAAAAGAACTACAAAGTTTCTAGAGAAAATGGAAATACTAACATGAGGACGACTATCAAAATCTTTCTTTTCAAAAATTGGGTTTAATGATGGCCTGTAAGGTCTATTGGTCTTAGACCTATTCGAAATACAACACTTAGGACAAGAAGATATGGTCACACCTTTATAACCACAACGAGAACAAGATACTGGCTTGCTTCTACAGTCACGGAAAATATGACCTGGCCTATTACAATTAAAACAAATAATCTTTTTCGGATATACCGACTTGCTTCTACAGTCACGGGAAATATGACCTGCTCTATTACAACTAAAACAAATAATCTTTTTCGGAATTCTGGGAGCTTGATAAAGGGGACACTGCATTAATGGAGGTGGGGATGAAAAAGATTGCATCATTGGAGGTGGGGATGAAAAAGACTGATTTCTTATTTCAGTATTTTCTGGTGGACTGGGTCTATCATCTTCATACATATATTTGGGATTGGGTCTTCTTGAAGAATTATTTTCTCTGTCCTGTCTGTTAACTACTCCACTTTTATCTTGCTTGTTTTGATTATTCACCACATGAACTTGTTCTTTGGGATTTTCTGAATCATCAATTGAAATACCTGCAAGACCTTTAGTAGTCTGCAACAAGGGCAGGACATTCTGCTCTAAACGTTTTATAGTCGCTACTAACATTTCTACTGAAGCAAAATCTTGTAGGGCTATCAGTGGAATGTAGTCCACTAAAATATTTTTCCTCATTTTTACCTTTTGGGCTTCACTAGGGTATGTTTCCAAACGTTTAAAAAGGTTTTCCATCACTGCTGAATAAATGGTTATGGATTCATTTCTTTTTTGCTTTCCATTTTTAATTTCATCTAAGAGATTATCATTATAATCTGGGTGCAAAAAAGCAGATTTGAGTAGGGCTACTAACTCATCCCAACTACTAATTTTATCTCTAACACTCCTATACCAAATAGCAGCATTACCTTCAAATAGTTCAATAGCTGAACGAAACAGGATGTCTTCGGAAATATTCCTAGACCTAGCAGAATCTCTAACTTTCTCTAAAAATGTGGGGAGAGCTTTACTTTCACCATTAAACTTAATATGTAAATCAGAAATAATGACAGGAGTTGAAACCTGTATTATTGGGGCTGGGACTGTACAACTGGGAACTACAGGGACTGAAACTGGGCTACTAGTGGATGGTTTTACTAATTCAGCAGATATTTCCTCCTTTTCCAAAACATCCCTTTCCAAACAAAACTTTCCCTTTAACATCAACAAATCATCTTTACACTCATTAACAAACTTTTTTACATCTTCCTCAACATCATTCATAGGAAAATTCTCTAATCTGGTATCTAAATGGGTAGACTTTGTCTCAAATCTAGCAAAATCAGCTTTATTTGATTCTACATTTATTGATTGAGCACTAATACATAAATCTTCCATAATCAACTTAATCTCACACAATTCTTTCTCAGGATCTACTACATTACTAACCAAATCGACTAAACTTGAAGACGAAGTGGCCTCCATGGCCAACAAAGCTCTCAACATCTTTCTCTTATCATCCACTGTCTTATTTGGGACATTTTTACCTCTTATGAAAAGCTCATAAGATTTTTTTTTTTTTTTTTTTTTTTTTTTTTTTTTTTTTTTTTTGGCTTAGACTTATCGTCATACAGCCAGACACAAAAGGACTAAGACAGTCATCATTATAATTATTTACCTAAATGCCCTATCAAAATAAAAGATTATTACATCGATATTAGGAGAACAGGGACACACTCTTCTCGCCTAGGGACCTATCAAGGCATTATTTATATAAGACACAACAACACTAGGTCACGGAGAGGAGGAAGTTATACAAATGGTTTAAAACAAAGGTAACAAGATTAACTAAATAATTTTTAGAGAATTATAATGATAATTTGCTGTCTTTTAAAAATTGAATTAAGGAGTTGTAAATATCTACAGAGCCAAGTGATAATAAATATAGTATATTCCAAGGAGCTGCTATTTTATATTTTAATAAATCATTTATAAGTTTGGATGAGTACACTCTGTTTTTAGAACAACCAAAAAATATATGATCTAAATCACTTTCCTCTCCACAATGCTCACATTTGTCATCATCCAAAACCTTTATTTTAAATAAGTGCTTTGGATAACATGCGTGTCCGAAACGTATTCTAATAATGGAGGTTATGTGCCTCCTGGAAGCTCTAAAAGACTTGTACCAAGGAAATTTGGGAATATCTGGCTGAATTATCGAGTATCTATTTTGGTTCACAAAAGAGTATTCCTTCCACTGGTAGCTCCACTCTCGAAGCAATGTTAACTTGCAAGAAACAATACTGTCAGAAAGCGTTACTTTATGTAGAATACCAGTATCGGATAAAATGCTTTCTT
Source organism: Diabrotica undecimpunctata (assembly GCF_040954645.1). Classification (NCBI taxonomy): domain Eukaryota; kingdom Metazoa; phylum Arthropoda; class Insecta; order Coleoptera; family Chrysomelidae; genus Diabrotica; species Diabrotica undecimpunctata. The sequence continues at coordinate 90,090,670 of NC_092804.1, forward strand.
TGGCTAATAGGTCGACATATTCATTATGTTCAAATCCTGCATGTGCTTTAATCCAGAGAAAATGTACATTGATTCCTTTAGTTAAAAGAGTTTGAATAATATGTTTAATTCTATAAATGTATGGGCAGTCTTGTAAGTTAGGTGGTCCACATTTACCAATGGATTTTAACACTGCTAAGGAGTCCGACAGAATTAGAATATGGGCAAACTCAACTTCAGCTACATATAATAAAGCTTCATATATTGCAATAGCCTCTGCTGTATAAATCGAAGTTTCCGGGTTCAGTTTGAATTTCTTTTCTATATGTTCCGATGGTATAAAAAAAGCGCATCCGGTTCCATCTGGAGATTTAGACGCATCTGTATATAGAGTTAGTGCCTCTTTGTATTTGCTTGTTAAAGATAGAACAATATTTTTATTTAAATATATATTTTCACTATAATTTGGTACAATAATATCTGTATGTAAAAAGAAAGAAGAGTAATTTTTGAATATATAGTTCGTTCTATCTATATTTTTTAAAAGTGCTATATTTTGATTATACGCTTCGCAAAGTAAGGGAGATTTCTTTTTTTGCCAATATTTATTTGTCAGGTCATGGCAATTCAAAGTGACTATCTTTTCGTATAGAGATGAGTTCAGTAAGTATACTTTCATTAAATATTTTTTGGACAAAAACCTTCGTCTTATATTTAAAGGAGGTTCTAAGGCTTCCAAATATAAAGCTTGTACTGGAGTGGATCTCATGGCTCCTAAACATATTCGTAGGGCTGAGTTCTGTAAAACGTTGATTTTGTTTAGTAGTACATTACTTGCTGATCCATACAAAACACTTCCGTAATCCAAAATAGATCGTATGTAAGCTTTGTAAAATAATAAACTTACTTCAACATCCGATCCCCACCAAGTTTTATTAATTGATTTAAGAAAGTTTAATCCCTTATTGCATCTGTTCAACATGTCATCAATATGTAACTTCCAGGTCAATTTCTGGTCGAGTATCATTCCCAGATATTTAATTGTGTTTTTAAGGGAAAATTGGTGCCCACCTAAATTTATTGTACTAGCATTAGGAAAGTTATGTCTGGTAAATAAACAAACTTGTGATTTATTGCAGGATAATTCGAAACCATTTTCTATAAACCATTTTTTATGGAATCCGTACACTTCATTCAGGTTTTCAATGGATTGCTGATATTTTTTGTGTTGTGTATACAAACAGAAATCGTCAGCATATTGTACAATATTAAATGCAATATTAGTAATAGTGATGTTGTGTAGATCTGCTGTGTAAATGTTAAACAAAATAGGACTCAAAACGGAGCCCTGAGGTAATCCTTTGTTATTAAGTCTAGGTCCTATAAGAGTATGATTGTCTTTTAAATAAATTATCCTATTTGTGTACAAGTTCACGACGTTAGAAGCAAACTGCGCTGGAATATGAAAAAATTTAATCATTTTTTCTTGGAGAATTGTAAGAGATACCGAGTCGTAAGCACCTTCGATGTCTAAAAATAAAGCAGGTACATAACTGTTCCTGGAAAAACTATTCTGAATGTCTACAACAAGTGTTGTTAAGGAATCTAAGGTTCCATAACCTTTCTTAAAGCCATGTTGGTTAGCGGGTAAGGGACTTTGATCCCTTAGCCACCAATCTAACCTAATTTTAATCATCCGTTCAAGAGTCTTCAATATACATGATAATAGTGATAGTAAGCTTCAGCTAATTTAGGGTTTTTTCCCGGTTTGGGAATAGGGGCAACTATAATACGCTTAAAATCGATTATGCCTTTACCCTCAATAATTATCTGGTTAAATATATTCAAAAGTAATTCTTTTGCGTTATCTGGCAAATTTTGTATCATAGGATATTTGACTGCATCATATCCTGGTGAGGTACTGACGCGATTATCAAGGGCAAACTCTAATTCAGCTCTTGAAAAAGGTGTTAAGAGAAAATGATTCTGATCAGATGAGAGAGTTTCAGATGGTATTACATCTATCTGGTTATTTACGTAAGGTAGAGCTATTTTATCAAAAAAGTCGTCTACCCATGTGTTATTTAGAGGCAGTGAAAAGTTAACTTTTTTCCTGTTCATTTTCCTTGCTTGGTTCCAAATAAGACTAGATGAAGTTTGTTTATTTAATTTTGAACACCATTCAACCCAACTTTGTTTGGCCTTCAATTTCAGGAATTTTTTGACACGAGCATTCACTTCTTTGCATTTACAAAAATTTTCAAGAGAAGGATTTTTTTGTAGTTTACTAATGCTTTCTTTCTTTCCGAAACGGATTCATCACATTCCGAATCCCACCACGGAGCGGGAGTACGTATACATTTAAATGATTTATATTGACAAATTGATTGTTTAGAAGCTTCATTAATACAGTCAATAAGGAAATTATATTTTTCTTGCGTGTCTGAGTAGGCGTGAGGGTTGTTAGTTAATAAGGTTTCAATAAACTGAGAGTATAATGACCAATTGGCTTTTTTAATGTTCCACTTACTGCTGGGATAAATGATATTCGCATCAGTTCCCAAGATATCGATTACAACCCTTATAACGAAGTGATTTGATCCCAAAGTATTAGTATCTACAGACCACGAAATTTTATCAAAGAGAGAAGGTGAGCAAAATGTGACATCAATCATGGAATCTGTGTTTCCTGGTCTCGTTTGGCAAGTTGGTTGTCCATTATTCATTACCACATAATCTAGATTCTGAATTGTCTCCACAATTTGATGGCCTGTTTTATCATTTTTAGATGAGCCCCACAGAGAATTATGTGCGTTCATATCTCCTCCAATGATACAAGGGTGTTTTAATTGAGAAAATAACTTATCCCAATCTTCAGTGTTAGTTTTAGCTTTCGGACACCTATATACAGAGAGTAAAGTTAAATGACTTTTGTTATAGTTGATTTTAATACCACAAGCAAGCAATTCTTTATTATAATTTTTTTTAATTTTTATGTTTTCAAAGGGAATACCAGTTTTAATTAAAATAGCAACTCCGGAATAGCCGTCATCCCGATCTTCGCGAATTACATTATAACCTCAACATCCCGTTTAAACCAGGTTTCACTTATTAAAGCTATATCAATATCTTCGGTTATTAAAAAGTTGAGAAGGCTGTTTTTGTTAGCAACAGCTGATCGAGCATTCCATTGTATTATTTTGAGTTTAGCTTTGAAAGTAATTAGATTAGTTATTTTTTAAAAATATTATCTAGAACATTATTAATACCTTTGGCTAACATATTAATATCAAGTGATTTTGCCTGTTCTAAACAATTAATATTTTGAATAAAATCTGAGAAAAGAATTACTAAAGAATCTACTAATTTATTTTTTTCATTGTCTACAGTTGAAAAACTTTCCTTGTTTAAGGGTGGTAAAGGTTGAGATGGTCCAAATCTGAAAGGGATGTGAGGAGATGTAGGATATTCGGAAGTTGGAGATGATACTTTTCTTTTTTTATTTTCTCTATAATCAGTGCTTGATTTACTACAACTTGGTTGACTAATATTTTTGGTTTTCTGTAAATGAGGCCTCAATAGGTTGGAATAAGCAGGTTTATTAACTTCAGATGTGTTAGTTAATTTTGGAAATTCTCTATCTGAATTTGACAATATTTCAAATCTGTTATTACAAATAAGACCAGAAAAAGAAGAATCGTTTAAATTTTTGGCCTCCAAATATGAAATTTTATGTTCAATCACGATATTTTTTATTTTTTTTTGATGTTCGAAAAAAGGACAGTTTTTAGAGATTGATATATGCTTATCACTTTTACAGTGTATGCAATACATTTTTTTTTATCACATGTATGTGTATCAGTTTTAGTTTCTCCACATCGTATGCAGTATTCCTGTGTACCTTTACATTGTCTAGAAATGTGTCCAAATTTGAGGCATTTATAACATTGTGTAACTTTACCTAACAATTTTTTAACTTGAAAATATACATAATTAATTACAACATAGTTTGGTAAACAATTGCCTTCAAATGTAATTATAACATTACGTCTAGGTACATATTCTGTATTTCCATCCTTTTCTATTTTCCTGTGCATTCTTTTAATATCAATAATTTGTGAACTAGAGGTCATATATTTTTTCAAATATTCAATGTTATATTTGGTATCGACATCACCTATCAGCCCTTTGATTTCTAAGAGGTGATTGGGAATATACGCCTTTAAATTATCGTCTTTTAAATGAATATTAGTGACTAATTTATTTGCATCCAAAATAGATTTGAGGATTACTTTAACACGGTTTCTTCCTATACTTTTAATTTCCTTAATATTGTTGATCTTTAATTTTTGATGTAAAATATCACCCACAACCATAGGGTGCAATCGGCCTATATTCTGATCATTGGTCTTTTCAACATATACACAACAATTTTGAAAATCGTAATTACTAGAATTAATATTAAAAAGTTTTACTTCCCTTGTAGCAGGAGAAACGGTGGTATTAATTCCTGTATCCATATCTTGTTCACTAACACTAACAACTTCAGAAGTATTTAGTTCGCGCATTGGCGTCTTATTAGTATTCTCCCCCATCAGGGGAGAATATTTTCACTTTTTTATCACTATTTTACTATAATATGTAAATATTTTTAAACACGACGAAATTAAAATATTCTAATTGTCACAAAAACTGGGAGCTTAATGACTTTATCAATAAACACGTCTACCCGATATCAATGTATCGCTTCGACTGAAAGCTCATAAGATAACTCTCCTGATTTCAAATGATTAACCTGAGTAGACTTCATTTTTCACAAATTGAATGAAAGCAAACAAACAAAATAACTAAAATCAACCTCAACAACTAGTAGAAAATATGATAATTTTAAGAAACAACCTTTTCCATTTATCACCTAGTAAGTCTCACTTGCACTCCCGCGTACTGAAATCCAAAACTCAATCAGTTTGCTGCAACTTCTGCTCTTGACTTAGTAATCAGTTGGTAAACAAAAATGAGGTCCTAACCTGTCTCCTAAAAGTTCACACTTCCACTAACAAGGACTAAAAAAAAAAATGGTTTCAAACAACATGGGACAACATGGACACTAACAAACAACATAAACCGTACATCCAGGGAAAGACAAAATACTAAGAATATTGAAAACTTGACCTTTGAGTGAGCTACATTAAATAACACCAAAATAAACCAACTCTTGTTCTGAAAACTAAATGAGACTGCTTCTAGTCAAAACTAAACAGCATCTCTTGATCACAAATATTACAAGCCTGTGGTCACTCAGATACAAGAAAGGATACACAACAAATAAACAGTCTACTATTGAGACTAAACTTGGTCGAATCTTCTCTACGACTCACAATGACTACTCCTCGTACACAAACTTTAACTAACCTGTGGCATTTAATACACCGTCAAAGATGGTTAATTAGAAGACAAATTGCATAACATTACTACACAACTACACAGCTCAAACAAAAAAAGGTCACTTACAACAATACAGACATTTACTCAAAATGACAACAAACAAAATTACAAAAACCGATTTTTCTGTAAAATCTGTTTAATCAATTAAGAATAAATGCAACCAATAACTGATATTTGTTACTGTTATTAACTTTTAAAAATTCTTTTCAATATTAAAACATCATCCAAAATAATATTTAAATAGTCAACTCAAATATTTGCTTTCATTTACCAAATACACAAAATACATATATAGATATACAGTACATTACATAAAAAGCAATAATACATATGTTATACAACAAATACATATGTATAATACAAATACTCTACTGTTTGTGAGACACTTTGGGGCACTATTCAAAAGGAGGGGGTTTCATATAAATGGCAGAAAACTAGGGCAAAACTGAAAAACAGGGTTCGGGAACAGGGAATCAAATCTAAAAAATTGAGGAATATTTAAAGGCCCCACAGATTGGGCGACAATTTTGTAACGAAGATACAAATGGAGCAAATCTAATACATGCCCCACGTTGGGCGCCATTTTTGTAACGAAAATATTTTGCCTACCTCAGGGTACGAACATAGGGGTAGAAATAGGGGACAAAAACGATGGGGGGAAGATAGGACAAGCAAAATAAACGCTACTAGTGCGTACGACACTCAGTTGGTTGTTGGAGAGCTGGGGTCGTGGATAAGTGAAATAACAAAGGGTTGAGATTGGGGTAGCTACACAAAAATGAAATAAAGGGGTCCTTACACAAATCTCCTGGACACTTGGCAAATAGGGACAACAAGAAAAAGAACTTCTAGCTATTTGAAAGGAAAGGACGCCGCTTCGAAGAATCCTAAACTTGCCGGATTTAGGAAAAATATCCCTAAAATAAAAACACATAAAAGGGTTAGGAGATTATTCTAAAATAAAGCAAACAAAATAGTTCAGAGAAATGGAATAAACATTTATTTCTGTTTCAAACAAACAGTTATCAAACATATAAGTGGCATAAAAAATATAGTATATAAATAGTTGCCATATCAGAATAAAAAAAAACTTACATGTGTCCGTTTACAAACTTCGTTTACAAAGGGGTTGGAGATACTACAAAACTTACAAATGTTATCGCACAGAGATTAACCTTTTTTTAAACAAACAAAACAAATGAATATCGAAAAGAACAAAGCTAGCTGTCATATGTTAACATTACATAAAAAAAACAATTAAAATGACAGCTGTTAAACCATAAAATTTACAATTTATTATTTATTACAAATCCTTTAAATTTTAATGAAAGCAATTATTGTTTTAGCAAAAAAATGTCTGTCTTTCCTTTAAAATTAAAATGTTAATTGTTACCTGATTTCACTGTTTAGCACTTAACTTTCAAAAAAAACTTGTTAACATCTATGGGACTGGAGCTGCAAAGGACATAACTCTCAACTTGAATAAAAATAAACCATTTCCATACGTAGGCAGGAACGATTGGAACAGAAACTTGATGGAGGAAATCAAGCTGTCGACGGGGACATTCTATATAAACATTTTCCAAATTTCATCAGTGCCGGTGTAATGCACAAATCTTATGGGTGATTGCTCTGATCTAAACTGCCACATTGCATAGAGTATCATCACCTTAACCGGTCTTAAGATATTACACAAAAAAAATTGAATCGACTCGCGATTCAAAATCTCTTCTGTCTGCTCTGCTTGGGGCTTAAATGTCGACTCCTCGATGCCTTACATTTTACAAATTTCAACGCAAAATAAATTTCCCTTTACGTCTCACAGCTAGTTTTTGCCTACAAACTTAAAACAAACAATCTACCCTTTTTTGACCTCGTTCTTAGCAACGAACCGACAAAAAACTTCTCGAGTATTTACTTTTAAATTGGTTAACTGGAAATTTTTTACCTCACAATACATACAGAGAATAGGGGAATATTAATGTAAACAAAGACAAAAAAATATTCTCAGTTAATACGTCTTAGAAAAACCGTATACCTGACTTGCAATATTATATTAGGGGACTCGAAACAACTTTTAAATATTCCAGTTTATTGCGTTTTAACGACAAAAGACAAAAACAGCTGAATACCAAAACTTGATATTTAGAATCTCAACTTAAAATGCCATAATATATTGATCGTTTTAAAATTCATTTGCAAACAGAAAAACGAAAATATTCCACCAAATTTAAAACGCTACAAATTCACACTGGTCGACAACGCCGTTTATTACAACGCTGGACCAGACCACAGGACGCTGGTAGTACCTCCATCCCTCCGGACCGACGTGATGAAGGTCTATCACGACTCAGAACCACCAGCCAGAGGAACACGCAACCGCTACATCCTCTTGGCGACAGACTGCTTGAGCAACTGGGTGGAATATCGATGCGTCCAAACTACAAAAAGTCGGGACATCATCCAGTTCCTCCAGTAGGAAATCTGCGGCCGCTGGGGGAAACCTATCACGGACAACGCAGCCCAATTCCGGACGGATGCATGGGAGAGATTCCTGAGACGGCATAACATCAAAGCCGAATTTAGCCCTATCTTCCACCAGAGGGCCAACCCGGTTGAACGCCGAGCTCGGGAGCTCAAAAAGGGACTCCGCGCCCGATGCAAAACTGCAAATGACCCGAGATGGGAATCCTACCTGGCTGACATCATGTTCAGCCTAAGGACCCGGAGGAACGAGGCCACCCAGGAAACACCCGCTGAACTTCTGCTAGGCTATCTTCCACGGCGCGCAGAAGAAACACAGCGGGTGGCAAACACCGCAGCCAGACGAGACGAAAGGGTTGCCAGAGCTGTTCAAAAGGCCAGATCAAGCCAGTTCAAGAGCAGGTCATGGTGAGGAACCACGTCCGAGGGAACTTCGAACCGACATGGACGGGACCACACACGATCCTGAAGGTGCTAGGCGATCATACCTATGAGGTGCACCGCGACCGGGACGTGAATAGGACCATTCATGTGGATGACATCCGCGCTGCTCCTCCACCTAGGGACGAACCTCCAGAGCAGGATTAAGGTTTATGACGACACGTGTAGATATCAAGGTGAACTGAGCAACCTTATATCTTCACGACGTCGTAAGATCTTCCTCAGGGTAAATTAAGTAGCCCTGACAGAACAGCTGAGGATAACGGGGCCCTGTTACGATACGTTCAGGCACCAGAGCGAATCGAGTAACTCTACGTGTTCTGAAACGTCGTATGGCCCTAGCCGGGTGAATTAGGTAGCCTGGTCGAAAAAATACCCGAACCAACTGGACCACCTGGACCACCTAGGCCACCTGGACCACTATAATTTTAAGTATGATATATCTTAAGTTTGAATTGTAGTTGTATTGTATCTTTTGTATTGTATTTGTATTTATATTGTATTTTTTTACGTTAAGGACTTCTTACTGTATGTATTTTCGATTTTTTTATCAATAAATTTTCTTTTAGCACCGTTAGGTCTTTTAGAGGGGGGGGATGTCCTCCGGAGGCGTGTCAATCGGGAGCTGACAGCCGTGCCGGACGCATCAAGGAATTTGGATATTGGTCAAAATACTTGGGAATTCCAAGTTTGGCCAAATCCAAATTTCTAATTGACTCGATGCAGGGAAATTCTACTTTTGCTACGTAAAACAAAGGATTTGTTTTACATAAAAGCAGGTAGATTTTCTCTCATCGGTCAGTCGAGCTTGCCTCTTCTACTGTAGACCTAGTCGGTGCTATTATTGTTTCTACTAAGTTATTGTTTTATTTCTGATTTCCTATATACCATTTTATTTTAGCATTATTGTATATTCAGACCTTTTCAGGTTAGAATATTACATTGATCTATATTTGTTCACGTACTGATTGTTTGATATTTTATTTGATTATTTTGATTGTTTATTTTTCTTGTATTTTGTGTCTAAGTTGTTCTTCCGTAAGTTAAGAACACTTAGAAATATTTATCTTGCTTTTTCTATTTTATATTTTGATTTGTACTTTGTCTAAGTAGTTCTTTCCGGTAAGTCAAAGAACTCTTAGAAATATTTCTCTGAATATTTGACTTGTTATTTTAATTGTGCGTCTAAGCCGTTCTTTTCCGGTAAGTCAAAAGAACACTTAGAAATATTTTCATAATCATTGTTGCATTATTATTTCCGATATTTTATCTAAGATATTTTCTTCCTTAAGTTAAGAAAATACTTAATACATTTGTCTCTTTTATTTTCTATTTTATGCTAAGTTGTTTCTTCCGTAAGTCAAGAAACACTTAGCAATATTTCCACATCTTTTCTGTATTTGATTTTTCGTATTTGTAAGTCGTTTCTTCCGTAAGTCAAGAAACACGTATAAATCTTTGTATTCTTATTTTTCCATATTTTATTCTCTTGTTTGTTTTCACTCTAAGTTGTTTCTTCCGTAAGTCAAGAAACACTAGACTAGACGTGACTAGAGGAGTAAACCTCAATAAAAGATCCCCATTACCACGGTGGAAGGCATCGTGCTAAAGATATGAGAGATGTGAGGGTTAGAGCATCATAAACGATCGCTTCGGGATACCTGGCGACCTCCCGAAGTAATCCAGCCTTAACGCGGTAAGGGCGCACTGCCGCGTTGGACGAATAGCACGTCCCGACTCGTGGGAATTCATATGGGAAATGGGAATGGGAAAGAACAGACGCAAGACAGCAAAGTAGACGAAGAAGAGCAGAGAAAATTTGAATTGGAACTATTGAATTGGCATAGAAAGCAGCCAAAAATGAACAGGTCGGTTGCCCAAAAACACTCGACACTAGTAGAGGAAGAGATTCTAGGAGAAACAAATAGGGAAGAAGAAGAAAAAGAGGAGGAAGACAAAGGAGATGAAGGTTCCTCCGCAGAAATAGTAGAGAATGCGAATGCAGAATCCGAAAGAAAAAAAGAAAGGCAAGGGGAAGCAGGATGGCAGGACATAGAAGAGAGCATCCTGGCAACTTTCTTGTTCGATGAGGAAGAAAGAATTGAAATGCAACAAGTAAAGAAAAGGAAGGGGGATAGTTTGGAGATTAACGAGAAATTTAAGAAGGAGAAATTAGAGGAGAGTAAGAAATACTCCGAAGAAACGGACAAAGAGAGGGTCCAGAGGAAGATAAGGGAGATGCTCGATATCCTGAACATGGATGGATCCATAGAAGAAGAAAGGATTAGAATGAAGAAGCTATTGGGGGAAATAAACACGATCCAAAATAAAACCAGCCAAATCCAAGTGTCACAAGAGGAGGAAGAAGAGGAAAAATGCGAGCAATGTCAATTAAAGATAGAACAGGAAAGGCAGAGGAAGGAGACAGAAAAAATAATTGGAGTCCTAAACAAAGGAGGAGACTCAAACGCCTTTAGCCAAATCTATAAAAAGAAATAAGGTCTTTGAAAAAACGAAGTGGGAACAGGGGGGCCTACAAGAAACCGTAGAAAAAAAGGAATGTCTAATAATAACGAAAAAAGAAGTAAAAGAGGGGGGGATAGAAAGTGTAATAAGAACTTATAGGGAAGAAGTCTTTGAACTCATAGAGGGATGCAAAGAGGGGAGCATAGAGTACATCGAGAATGCTAAGAGAAGCTCTATGGCTAGGCAAAAAAACCAGTGGTACACATACGTTACAAAAATAAAAAGACACGGGATGTATGAAATGGCTGAGAAGGCCATAAAGCAGATAAAAGAAAGGGAGAAGCAACCGGAAACGGTCAAAGTAATCGTCAACAACGAGATTAACAAAGACGACGTGCGGAAGTCACTCGAATTCGTGGGTCGGGGGGAGAATATTACTTGGGAAATTATAGTAAGAGGAAAGGAAATGGATAAAGGGGTGAGAAATGAACAAGAAGAAGCACTTTTAATTAAAACGGGGGGAAAAAAGTATACGGAAGTGTTAAAAGAAATGAATCAAAAGATAGATATCGGAAAGATAGGAATAAAAGTGGACAGACTAAAAAAAACCGAAGGTGGAGACATCCTCGTATAATTAAAAGAGAAGGGAGCCGCGGAAAAATTGAAAAAAGAAATGGATACGAGGATGTCTGGTATGAACATGGCCATACGTAAAAAGGAAATCCATTTTACAATAACGGGGTTGGACCCTGGTGTAACAGAGGAGAGGTTACATAGCGCCTTAAAGGCATACACAGGTATCCCCAAAGACGAAGTGGACATAAAACGCTAAGGACCAGTAGGTACGGGGAAGAACCGCAGAATTGAGGAAATATAGCTCAATCATTATAGGCTGGGTGTCATGCCCGATCATGGAAAAATACACGCCCGTAAGATGTTACAAATGCCTCTTATACGGGCACAATACTTATGAGTGCAAGGGTGAAAGCAGGGTAGCATGCTGCTACAACTGCTTTAACAGCGGTCACACGGCGGTGCAGTGTAGCGGCACTGCTTACTGCCTTACATGTAAAGAGGAAGGGCATCGCATGGATCGCATGGCATGTCCAGCCTATAGGGCGTGGGTATACGGCAGGGGAGGGGAAAGGGAGCCCCTCTAAACATTCGTAAAAAAAAGAAAAAAGAAAACGAAGAGGCGAGAGGTGGTCTCCTGGAGAACCAGGGGGGGGTCCATATACAGTCCACCAGTGAAACAGGAGACCATCTCTGACAGAATTTCGTTTAAAACAGCTAAGAGCAAGAATAGATTTTATCCATTTTTGTTTATTTGTATTTATAATAATCTATTTTTACCCATTTATTTTTATTTAACGAAATATTTTATTTATACAAACGCTATTTATTTGATTTATTTTATTTACATTTTTTATTTAATGAACTATTTTATTTATACTTATATAAATTGTATTTATTTATTTTATTTATCTATTTTATCTATATTTATTTATTTATTTATTATAGTTCGTAGGTATTTTAATTTATTGACGAGACGTGAATCCGACGCAGTAACGATCTCAGGGAACTGAACCAAAACGGACCTCAAGGATCAACCTGGTATACGGATATTGCAGGTGAACGTGGGCAGAGCGCGCCGAGCGCACGACCTTGTGCACGCAAAAGCCTGCGAGCTAGAAGCAAACCTGCTCATCGTCCCAGAACCAAACAAGAAGATTACTTCAGGCGGTGGTTGGGTCCAGGATGATGGAAAAAACGTGGCGGTGCTCATTAGAAACAGGGATGTGGGAGTGCGGAGCATCGTCCTCCCCAGGGGGGGAACTATATCCTCATTAGGTTAAGGGATTTCTGCCTCCTGGCATGTTACATATCCCCCAACATCCCTATGTTGAGGTACAAAGCCATCGTAGACGAAATAATGAGCGCCGCCACAAATGAAAATGAAATTTTGATCGCCGGGGACATAAACGCGAAATCCATGTTATGGGGTTCCCCCATAAACGACAAAAAGGGGGAACTCTGGAACGAATGGATAGCCCAGGCTGGCCTCCAAGTATTAAACAACGATAAACCAACCTTCGTGAGAGGGGCCAGCCAAACACACATTGATGTCACGATCGCGAGTGAAGGGCTATCCAGAAGAGTACACGGGTGGGATGTCCTCGACGATCAATTATTCACCTACCACCGTTATATAAAATACAACATAAAGGTAAAAGGGGGAGTAAGGCGGCCGATAGGTCACACGGAAATCTATTTTAATAAAACCACGTACCTATCGGAGGTCAGAAATATCAATGAGGACGAGATTTCTGACCTTGGTCAACTGAGAAGAGCACTAGAAAATGCTGCAAAGTTGGCCTAAGTGAAGAGAAAGGAAAATAAAAAATCCCCCTACTGGTGGACGGATGAGATAGAAGGTCTACGGGAGAGATGCCTCAGAGCTCGAAGAAATTACACGAGAAGCCAGGGCAACCTCGAGCTTAAAGAAATATACAAAGATCTAAAGAGAACCCTAAATAAAAAAATAAGAGAGGAAAAAAAGAAAAGTGGCAGACCCTGATAAAAGCATTGGAAGAGGATATATGGGGCGACGCATATAAAATTACCATGAAGACGTTGAAGGTCATGGCCCCATATAAACTCGACGAGGACCAGCGGATGGAATCAGCTGAACTCCTCTTCCCCACCAAAGAAATCCAAAATTTTATAAAAATCTTTCCAACAATGGTAGAGGAGTTCACAGAAGAGGAAATACGAACCGCTGGCCAGGAAATGAAGACAGGGAAAGCTCCCGGCCCCGACGGGCTGCCACCAGAGGCAATTAAAATTGTAGCAACTGAGAAACCAGGTTTGATCAGAAGAATATGTAACGACCTACTGCAGAAACAAGAGTTTCCCAGGGACTTAAAGGAAGCGAACCTAGTTCTACTCCTAAAGCCTGGGAAACCCCCCGATTCAGCATCCTCTTATCGGCCAATATGCCTCCTGGACTGCATAGACCTCACCAGGAGGTGCATCCACGTAGGGACCAACAGCCGCCACATCTTGTTCTGGGAGTCGTCTACAAAGCCAACATCCACCAACAACGTCCACCTCCTACGAGAAGACCAGGCCCCAAGTTTTGCAGTGACTGAAATAAAACAGCTTCTCGAAACGTACCAAGACGTTTTCGATGACAAAGTCCGTCAACCAACCACCAAGGCCACGCAGATGACCATCAAACTGACTGACTCCACACCTATCATAACCAGGCCGTATAAATACTCCACGGCAAAGAAAAAGATAATGTATTCCGAGGTCCAGGACATGCTCTCGGCGGGCGTGATACGTCCAAGCAGAAGTCCGTACAACAGCCCAGTTGTAATCGTCTCAAAGAAGGATGGAACTCCTAGATTTTGCGTAGACTATCGCAAAATCAACGCCATCACCGTGGACGAAGTTTCAAACCTACCACCCATACACGATAGTATCAAGGAACTTGGCTCAGCTTACATCTTCACCACCCTCGACCTGAAGAGCGGATTTTGGCAAATTCCGCTGGCCGAGGACTCCAAACAGATAACAGCTTGTAGCCTTCCTGATGGGTCCCAGTTTGAATTCACGGTGATGCCATTTGGGTTGAAAAACGGACCTGCAGCATTCCAAAAGCTGGTGACCACCGTCTTCGCCGGCTTTGTGGACGAATTCGTCAAGGTGTACATGGACGACATAATCATCTACTCGTCCACCTGGGAGGAACACCAAAAGCACCTCCACCTGGTCCTGGAGCGCCTACGCACTCACGGCCTGTGGGTGTCATTGAAGAAATGCCAGTTCGCCGCCAAAGAACTGGACTACCTGGGCCATACCATTACTTCCACCAACACACAACCGATGGAAAGACACAGAGACAAGATCCAAGGGTTCACGACTCCAAAGACTCTCCGCCAACTGAGGTCTTTTATTGGCACTGCCAGCTGGCTACGAGACTTCGTTCCAAACTTTGCGGAGATGGTGACCTCGCTGACTGACCTAACAGCGGGAAAACACCGTTTCCAATGGAATGAAGTAGCTGACAGGGCATTTAATAACATCAAAAATGCCATTGCCAATAAATTGGAATTACTGCGACTTGGAGTGCAGCGACTTAAGGGTTGTCACTCCCGAAGGTACTTTTTAAAAAGGCCCTTTTAAAGGTACAACTGACAGAGTAACAGCACTTTATTTAATATAATTACAACTGACTTTAAAATGAAAATTTACAGTATTTATATGAAATTAATTGATGACAACTTGTCTGCAATATGTGTAGAAACTGCTGATCGGCTGGACTATTGAACTGCAATACTGCTGACAATCGGGGCTAATGTATCGTAATTTCTCCATCCCCTGGGGAAGTTTTGTGAGGGATGAACAAAACTCTGTGAACTGTTTCTGAGGACTCTGGGCTTTGGTCAGGGATGTCTTCTGCTGTGGTTGGATTCTGCTCATCTTTTTCTTTTTTCAGTTTGCGTAGCTTGAGAAAACCAAAAATTAAAAGGATTGCTACCAGTATATATATCGGTGGTGTCCATATGTAGCTGTGGTCCATTTGTGTTGGAAGGATGGATTGGAACCTTTCTTCTTCCTGTGATAACTTGTGTAGTTCGTCTAAAGGAATTCTGTCCAATTTTAGGGGTTTGACTATTGGGTGGTTCTTCAGAATACTGGTGGTCTTGACTTTTGGTAATGTTAGTGGTTCTTCTTTAATTGTTGTTTTGGAATTTATGTAAACTTCATTATTGGTTCGTAGTTCACATCCTGGCGGTAACTCAATTAGATAGGTCCCTTCGAGTACTTCTATTTCAGTGGTGGTGCAATGGGTAGATACTTTCGTAGCCTTTGGAAAAACGGCAATGTAGTGTGCATCGGATACTTTTTGAATGATCGTTGTAGTGACAGTGACGGGAACACTTTGGCATTGGGCAGCATCATTGATTAACTGGAGAATTTGGATGATGCAGTCATTAGTCTGGTCATTCTCTTGTGGAAATTTCTCAGGACAGATGAATGATTTGGATTCGCTTCTTTTGCATGGTACATCCATATATTGAAAAAGGTCTGAGTTGTGGACTAGGTATGGACCAGGTGGAATGATTATTGTGTGATTATTAGTTGGAAGGGAGTATAAATGGAAGTATGTGAACGACTTGGAATGAAGAATAGGAAAATGTAAAATAAAAACAAGGGTGTGATTCGTGTAGTAACCATCAATGTCTATGATTTCATAGTATTTGGTTAAGTCTTCTTCCTGAATATAGGGAATCTGTGATGCAGGGTGGTGTTCAAGCATCTTTTGCACGGTCCATTTTATTTCTTCAGGTTTAATGAGACCGTTGTGTAAAGTTTTGATTCTTGCAAATGTAATTGCTGTTTGTAGATCATCCAGTATTTGTATAATTGTTTGTAAATTTAGATTTATCTGGTCAAGGATATTTCGAACTTGCATATAATCATTAAAATCGAAAACGAATTGGTTCATCTCTAAGCTAATTTTGCTTGTCTCTTCAGCTATGATTTCTTGGTTGTGTGTAAGTAATGAAATTGTTTGGTTAAAATTTGTCATTATTCTTTTATTGAGACTGAGTTGGCTATTGATGTTAGTAATAATGTTCTGTTGGTTATTTTCAAGTGATTTAATGGCAGCGTTGTATCTTTCAGCATCTTCTTGATCTAGATTACCAGAAATAGATTTTATTACACTTCCCAATCCGTTTATAAGTCCTCTTTTGCTTCTGGATTTTGGATATATTGTGTCTAGTTTCTCTTTTGCTGTTTGGAGGAGGTACTGTACAGTTTTATCAAAGTTTTGTAGGCTGTCAAAATATGGTTGACTAAGTCCATTTTCTATTGCTCTGTTGGTGGTGATATACTGAGATTCTATGGATTCAATCTCTTCTGCGATGGGTTCTAGATGGAAATAGTGGATGAAGTCATGAGTGCTGGTCTGTATCCTCGCTTGTCCAAGTTTAACTGGGAGGATTCCTGGATTGTCCTTCAGGTTTTGAATTTGAACTTGTTGGGCTGCTACTAAGGTACATCTGTAAAGCAGTTTTAGCATTAGTCTTTGGCTGGTGTTTGATGTTCTTTTTGTGTATTGACGTATCTTGAGTGTCTATTGTTACGGGATTATTATTTTTCACAATGCGGGAAGAAAATCTCGGAAGAAGTTTATTTCTTTTTACTGTTTTTCTAGTGTAAACTTTTGTGCTGGGTTTATAAGTTATTGGTGTTTGTCTTTTTTGATTTATTTTTTCAATATTTTTCTGTTTGGTTTCTTGTAGCTTTTTGTTTATTTCACTGTAGATTTCTTTTGTCTTTAATCTGTGGCTCTGTGTATAGTTATTTATTAGAGTTCTGTTAATATCGATGTCAAATGGATCCTGGGGATCGATATGGCCATTTAGAATTTCGATTGGCTTTTGTTTAGTTGATGAATGAATGGAATTGTTGTATCCTAAAATAGCATACAACATATGTTCTTTAATACCCAGAGTCTTCCTTTTTTCTCTAAGTATTCTTAGGTGTTCCAAAATTGTAGAGTGAAAACGTTCTATCATTCCGTTCGATTGTGGATTATCTGGTGTTGTGTAGTGAATCGAAATTTTGTGTGTATCGACAAATTCCTGAACAAGGCCGTTTTTGAATTCGGTTCCACTATCTGCGATTATCATGTGTGGGAGTCCATGGTGGGTTATAAATAGCATGAAGGCATTAAGGACATTTATTGCGTTGGATCCTTCTATGGGATATGCTTGGCCATATTTCGAGAATGCATCAATTATTGTAAGGAATTTTTGTCCGTTAGCTTGGAATGTGTCCATATGAATGATTTCTAACGGTTTTGTTGGAGTTGGTGTTACCATAAATTTCGGCTTAATTGGATTTCTGTCATACTTGTTAGCTTGGCACGTATCACAAAGGTTGATAACTTCTTCGATGTCTTTCTTTAGCGTAGGCCAGTAGTAGCGTTTTCTTATTTGAGCTTCGGTTTCGTTAATTCCTCTGTGGTTAGTCTTCCCTTGATGGTAGTTCTCTATAATTTCTTTCTGTCTCTCTGTGCTGTTTATATCTTCTAGGAGGCTGTTGCATTTGACAAGATCGAATGCGGAATTTTTAAAAGTTCCTCGTAGAATATTGCATAGGGATTTGTAGAGTTCATCATTTTCGAACAGAATGGCGTACTTCTTTTTCGGATCTATATAGTTCTTGAAAAACTGGAAAATGTCGTTGTGAAGATCATTTTTTCCCAATTGGACATACATTCTCTTCTTTGTTACAAAACACTGCTCTATGATTGGTTTCGCCGGGCTATAGTTTACTATCTTGAGAATTATTTGATTATTGTAACAATTTAGTGGTTTCTCGCTAATTGGAATTCCCATTATTGGATTTTCTGCCGTGGAATGTTTGGTTACATCTGTATCGTTATCTTCTTGTAAGTATTGGGAGTTTGATGGCTGAGCTTTAGATTTTTGCTGTTTGCTGTCTTCATGTAGGATTTCGTCTATTATCTTTATTTCTTCGGGAGTTAACGTTGCAGTTTGATTTTTTTGGATGATTTTATCTAAGTCACCTAAAGGGGTTGACGGATTTAAAGTTTTTTGAGACTCTTCGGCTGGGTCGGTTAGAAATTCTTCCAGATCGGATAAGGAACTGGGGTGATTAATCATGGAGATATCATCGTCATCTTTTGAGAGGAGTTTCATTATTTCTTCCATATTCTCGTCTACACTGTTTAATTCTTTCGTGTGAATTTCGACACGGGATAAAGCATCTGCATTGGTGTTGGATTTGCCTTTTTTATATATTACTTCGTAATCAAATTCCTCCAGCTTTAATCTCCATCTGACAAGCTTTGAGTTTGGATCTTTAAGTGAAAATAGCCATTGTAGAGGTCGATGGTCAGATAAAATTTTGAACTTTCGTCCGAAAAGGTATGGGCGGAAGTATTTAGTAGCCCACACAATTGCTAACATCTCCTTTTCGATAGTCGAATATTTCAGTTCTGTTTCATTTAAAGTTCTGGATGCATAGGCGATAGGTTTATCATTTCCTATTGGACCTTGTGATAGTATGGCTCCTATAGCGAAGTTGCTTGCATCAGTCGTGAGGTTAAAGGGTTTAGTGAAGTCTGGATATTGCAGAAGTGGTTCATTAATCAATAAGCTTTTACAGGTTTTGATACAGTTTAAGAATTCTTCGGTGTGTTCAATTTTTGCATCCTTTTTAAGACATATGGTAAGTGGTTTTGTAATTTTGGCAAAGCCCTTTATGAATTTTCTATAGTAACCAAGTAATCCTAAAAATCCTCGAATTTCTTTTGTTGTTTTTGGTACAGGATAGTCTATGATGGCTTTAATCTTAGTCGGGTTTGGTTTAATTCCCTCGCAGGTTACGACGTGACCTAGAAAATCGACTTCTTTCTTAAGGAATTCACATTTGTCAACTTGTATCTTAAATCTTGTTTCTCTTAATCTTTCAAAAATTTTCTTAAGATTTACCATATGTTCTTGAAGAGAGGTTGAAAATACAATAATGTCGTCCATGTAGACCAGACATATTTCTCCTATTAGTCCTTTTAGTACGTTCTCCATTACTCTCTGGAATGTTGAGGGTGCATTTTTGAGTCCGAACGGCATTCTCATGTATTCATAGTGGCCATTTTCAACGTTAAATGCAGTCTTCTGGATATCTTCTTCGGCCATTTCAATTTGATGGAATCCGCTGGCTAGATCTAGGGTTGAGAAGTATTGGCAGCGTCCTAGTTTGTCCAGAATGTCTGTTATATTTGGAATTGGATATCGGTCATCGATGGTTTTCTCGTTCACCTTCCGGTAGTCGACAACTATTCTCCATTTAATTTTTCCTGAGGCATCTGGTTTCTTTGGAATGACCCAGATTGGAGATGACCAGGGTGATTAACTCGGTCTGATAATTCCTTGATCAAGCATCGAAGTGATCTGCTTACGTACTTCTTCTTTATGGATGTGTGGATACCGATATGACTTGGTATAAACTGGAACTTCGTCTTTGGTTCGTATATGGTGCTTTATTTGGTTAGTAAATGTTAAAGGATCGTCTGGATGATGAAATATCTCTGCAAACTTCCTGCACAGTCGTCTTAGGTGAGATTCTTCTTCGGTATTAAGATGATCGGTTCTAAGGAGAGGATCGACATCTTTTAGATTACTGTCTTCGGTAGGTATGATATCTGACGTATATATATGATATTCCTCGAGATTTATGGGTTGACTTTTGATGGGATCAGTTAATGCTACTTGGATGTATTCATCGGTGTTATTGACTAGCTCGGTCCAGGCGAGTTGATTACAGGCAATGGTGAGAGTTTCTCTTAGGATGGCACCTTCGACTTTTTGTCTTGGGATGACGATTGTACCTGATGTTTCCTTTACTGGTAAGCGGACTTGGGTAATTGATTGGGGCTCTAGCTGGACTGTATAGAATTGGGCTTTGTTTGTGACGTAGTAATTAATAGGAAGAATAGAATGCTCTGTAGTAAGAGTAGCTTGGGTAAAATCGAGATTTGCTTTTAGAAGTTTAAGATTATCGAGGCCGATAAGACCGTCAAATGTCTTGTGAAATTTGAAAAGATAATTTTAGGTTAATATCGGAGTTAAATTCGGGAAAAATTGGGATTTCTACACAATAATCCTGTGAATGATTTTGAAAAATTGATGTAACGATAAATGGTTCATATTTAATATTATTCTTGTAGAATTTATTGGCTATATCAGGATTAAGGAAAGATTTAGTGGCTCCTGTATCAATAAGAAGTTTAAGAGGGGGATTTTGAATTTTAATGTAAGGAAGCTCTCTTTTGTCGGCATAGGAATGCAATTCTACTACGTTTCTTCTTTTTCGTCTTGAAACGTTTGAAAATTTACATCTTCCTCATATTCTTGGCTTTCTTGCTCATAATAAGTGTAATCTGGGTATGTGTCATTGTCTATACCTTCATCGTAATTATTTTCCTCTTGTTCGATATTAAAGAGTTCTTCTACGGTGAATCGGGGGCTGGCAGTTTGTTGAAAGCGGAAGTTTCTTTGAGATTGGGGTCTATTAAAGCCGGTTTGGCGTGTAGATACGCTCATAGGTGTTGGCTTATATGATTGAGATGGAACTGGTTTATGAAAATTGGGTTGATTAGCCCTAGAATTTTGTGCATATGGAGTGAGTTGATGATTTTGTTGGAATCTAGGGGGTTGAAATGTCCCTCTTGGACTATTATTGAATGATTGTTGTTGCACAGGAATTTGATTTGGTCTAAAGAATGGCTGTGGCCATTGGGGCTTAGGCACCTCAGGCTGCCATCGTGTAGGAGCAGGTGTATGAGTTAAATTGGATCTCTGTGTTTGTGAAGTCGCAGATGGTTTATTAGAAGATGGCAAGGAATAATTATGAGTTTTTTGGAGATATCTAATGTTATTTTCTTCCTGAATATATTGGATAGCAAGAGCGAGATTGGGTGGTCTCATGGATCGAATCGTTGATCCTAGGGGTTCTCTTAGGCCTGCCAAAAATGTGGTTAGAGCTTGTTGTTGGAAAAATTCTTTTTTACTTCTTTTAACTTCCTCGTTTTCCGTGTGTAATTCAATATGATTTGAAATGGTATTTAAAAGACTCATAACTTTTTCATGAAATTGATGGGGGTTTTCGTTTGGAGCTTGCCGAAGGTTAACTAAATCTCTAGTTAATGAGTTTTCGTTTCGTTGGTCTGCAAAATTTTGGACAAGAATTGATTTTATTGACGGCCAGTCTTTACAGCCGTATACAGAAATAATTTCTCTGGCTCTTCCTTTAATTTTGTTCATAATTCCCCGGGTAAGCATATGATTTTGAAAATTTTCGGGATTTGTATGATCCCAGAAATGGTTTAGAAGCATGGAAATAACATCAATAAAATTGTGGAGTTAATTTGGATTGCCGTCGTACTCTGGTACGATAGAAAGGTCTTTATTAACATCAAAAATGGGTGCCATATTAGAATTATTTGAAATGGATGCTGGTGTAATAATTATAGAAGGTATTTCAAACAAATTTGTGGTTTTAAAAATATGATTATTATCAACTAAATGTAAATCTGGTTTAATATTTTCACTAGATTCTATATTAGATTCAAAAATTGTTGAAAGAGAATCGCTTATTCTAAAGGATGATACTTGTGAATTGATATTAGAATGAGAAATAAGATGAAATTTGCTTACAGTAATAGGATGATGCTTGGATGCATTCCTTTTAGGTACAAGTTTCTTTTCTTCTTTAAGTTTCTTTTCAGCTTTCTTCATAAATATGTTTCTGTGCCAATTTGCCTGGAATCCGTGGGTTAAATAGCTGCAGTTTTCCCTGGATTTGGGTTCGGTAGCGGGTAAACGTTTGAGAACGACGAGGATCTTCTGGAGACTCTCCCACTACTGACTGCGCCACTTAAGGGTTGTCACTCCCGCAGGTACTTTTTAAAAAGGCCCTTTTAAAGGTACAACTGACAGAGTAACAGCACTTTATTTAATATAATTACAACTGACTTTAAAATGAAAATTTACAGTATTTATATGAAATTAATTGATGACAACTTGTCTGCAATATGTGTCGAAACTGCTGATCGGCTGGACTATTGAACTGCAATACTGCTGACAATCGGGGTTAATGTATCGTAATTAGCGCTTCATTAACCGTTGGCGTCGCATTCAAACCAGAGGGCCTCGTGATGACATCGAGACAAGCCTCCTCGATGAGTTTCTGGTCGAGGACGATACCGCCTACTACCTCCAGGATGGCTCGAAAAGACTGCTAGTCCCTGGTTGCTTCCGAACTGAGGTTCTGCAAGTTTACCACGACAGTGAGGAAGCTAACCATCCGGGACAAGAAGAAACTTCCAGAGCCATCCGTGAACTCTACTTCTGGCCCACCATGTCCAAGGACACCATACACCACATCCGATCTTGCCTGAAGTGTGCCACCACAAAAGCATCGAAGAGACAACCCAGAGCTCCAATAGTTCCAAGGGCCCCCGTCAACCCATGGGAGAGGATCTCCTTCGATGTTTTAGGTCCCTATCCTCCTGCTCGAGGAACAAGGAACCGTTATATCCTCCTGGCCACGGACTGCCTCAGCAATTGGGTTGAGTACCGATGCACCACCTCAGCAAAATCGAGAAACATCACGTCCTTCCTCCAGGACGAAATCTGCAATCGATGGGGACGACCGAACACCATCATCACTGATAATGGCTCCCAGTTTAGAACACCCACCTGGGAGAGATTCCTACGTCGTCACAACATAGAACACGAGAAGGCCCCCATATACCACCAGAGGGCCAATCCCATCGAACGTAGAGTCCAGGAGCTGAAGAAGGGACTACGGGCGAGAGTATCGTCACCAGAGGACCCCCGATGGGACTCCTACGTCGGAGACGTCGTCTTCACTCTACGAACCAGAGCCAACGACGCCACCGGACAGACGCCTGCGGAACTTCTCCTCGGATACAGGCCAAGACGAGCACAGGAAACCAACTTTCAAGCGAATCAGAGGGAGAACAGGGAACAACGAGTCCAGCGAGCGGTCCAAAAAGCCACCGTCTACGCCAGGATCCTGATGCTCGTCCACCACCTCAATACGTTCCCGGACAACAGGTGTTGGTGAGGAACCATCAACGAGGAAACTTCGGAGAAACCTGGACAGGACCCCACTCAATCATCAGGGCAGCCGGCAACCATACCTATGAAGTCCACCGAGACAACGACATAGACCGGCTGATCCACGTAGATGATATCCGTCCCGCACCACCTCCACCTGTCGACGCCATCGTCGGAGAAGACGCCGAGTGACGTGGTGCAAAGACAATTCTTTTTTTTAGAGACATATTTCTTTTGCATTTTCAATAACTTACACATTGTTTGCTTTCATTTTGCTTATTATTATTGTAAAAATCTTGTTTTTTTTCAATAAAAGCAGAATCACCAGAAGGATCTTCGAAGCGGGGGGGATGTCGCCCAGCCTGCTGAATTGTGATTGGTCAAATGGCAACAGTAATTGCAGCCAATCATAATTCAGAAGTCTGTTGCTCATTTTCTGAATTATCGTTGGTCGAACGGCATCTGAGCTGCAGCCAATGATAATTCTGAAAATTGGGCATTGGTCGTCGTGCCGGTCCAATCGTAAAAAGGTCCAAAACGACCGTTACGATTGACCTACTTTTTTCTGCATAAAAGAAGTGCACGACGGCCAGGAAATCAGATCTGGTCAGGTTTGGTCCGCAGATCCAGCCTTCTAGGCATGTTAAGATCCTCTGGTCGATTAAGTTCCTAGATTTTCTTGTTTTATTTTTACAGCTCAACTTTAAACCCGGAACCTAACGTTCCCATCTTTAACCACGGTTTGTTTGCAAACCACCGGCGGCCATTTTTGAGGGATTTATCTGTGCTTTTCGACTTAGTCGAATTTGCTAATAAATTCCCTTAAGAGCGTCGTCATTTTTCATCGAATTAATCTGTGTTTTTGGACTTAGTCCAAAATCTGATTATTTCGATAGGCTTACAGGTCGTGTAAGAAAATTTCTCTTACAGGATTCAGCTAAGTTCCTACTTCACGGGACTTAGTCATCAGACGGTGAATATATCCTTTTTTAAAAGATTGAGATTAAATAAAGACTTCCCGCATAGTGTTTTATTTTCTCTTTCAGGATATTGCTAACGTATATTTCATACTTGCAAAATAAACGTATAAACTGTGTTTTATTTTTCCCTTTTATTTTCAGGTACACTGCTAAATTTTTATATTTGAATTTTTACTTTGATACTTATAATTTTCAGGTACACTGCAAAAATTTTATATTTGAATTTTTACTTTGATATCTTTGATACTTCAGGTACACTGCTAAACTTTTATATTTGAATTTTAACTTTGATACTTTGATAATTATAAACCTTATATTTAAACTTTGAATCTAATACTTTGATTTATATAACTTGTATGCTATTTCTTTTCTCTGTTCTCTTCCAGGTACACTGTTAAAACTTATAATTTCTATCTTTGAATTTTAATATTTTATTTTCTGGTACACTGTTAAAAAATTTGACTATTATTTTTCTGGCTTTAATATTTGTTGTTATTTTATTTACAGTTATTTAAATTGGTTTATATTATTTATGCGTATTTATCACCACTTAAATTAACTTGTAATATTTTTCTATAGTCCAATCGACGAAAATAATTGAATTTTGACTCTAATTATTTTTACAGTGTAGTTCTTCCCCTTTTTATTGTTGATTATCCCGATTGGCATAACAACCGACATTCCTGTCCTTATCCCGAGTCTCTAGCTCAACTCCTTCCCACTTCAAGTAATTTTGACAAGTGACATTTCCTATACTTATTAATTTGAATTTTGGTTAAAATCGTTTTATTGTTAATAACTAACGTGCGTTACTTTTCAGATTCTTATTTTAAGACTAATTAGTATAATTATCCTCCAGATTTCCGGATCAGGAGATAATTATACCTTTCTTGCAGATTCTTAATATAAGTTCTGTTATACCTTTTCTAACCTTTATAATTACTGTTTAATAAACTTTATTTATTGTGTTATTCTTTAAAAAGGCAATTTTAATCCCTAGCTAAGTGTCCATAGCCCGTGACTATGGCCACCGACAGAGAACCTTATCCCCTTAGGTCACTCCAAGCGACGGATAGAGCGGTTAACATGCCTTCTCTCTCTCCAGAAGGAGATGGGAGTTATACAAGTTACCGACAGTTTGACGTCAGTCGCTCGGACCTAAGCCAAGAAGCAGGAAAATAGACTGTGATACTATAGTCAACCTTGCAGTTGCGAGTCTCACCGTCTTTGCTATTACGCTAATTGTTGTGGATAAAATATATACGAGGTTGATTAAAAATTACTCGTAAAATGCTGTCGCCATTGGTGTTCGTCGAGACGTATCTTCGTTATTATTGGGGGAATGGGGGGGCGTTTGGGTGTCTTTTCGTTAATATTGTGGAACGTCTCCACCAGTCGTTCTCATTGGTGTACGTTGAGGCATATCTTCGTTATTATTGGGGAATGGGGGGGGCTGTTTGGGTGTCTTTTCTTGATAGCTCATCTCATATGAGAGATTTGAAATGGTGTTTTACAACAGTTTTAAAGATAACCTCATGTTGCCATTGTGTTGTACCTGTTCCAGTCTTTAAAGGAGACGAGTTTTCCAAGGTTTGTGTTCCAGCCAGTGCTAGCTTCCACCCTCATTTTCTTATCCCTGGTCGCCGTCTCAGTTCTACCCCCAGAAATTTTAGTAGGTCCAGTTCCCAACCTCAGAAATGTTAAGAAAAGTAACTTTAGTGCAATCAAGGAAGGAAGAGCGTTTTTCCTTCATCAAGCAAGACAAGGATTCTTCGAATCGGCGTCCTTAGTTTAAATAGCTAGAGGTCCTTCTTGTTGTTATTTTGTTTGTCTATTTGTCCCAGGAGATTCATGTAAGTACCCCTTTATATCATTTTTGTAGTTGCCCCTATATAATCCCATAATTTCATTCCCTTATCCACGACCCAGCTACTCCAAATAAACCCTGAGTGCCGTTCGCATAAGTTTCGATTTGTTTTGCTTGCCCTATCTCTAGCCCCATAACTTCTGTCCCCAATTTTTAACCCCTCATAATAATACCCTATGTGGTTGGCAAAATATTTCGTTACAAAATAATTAAGTAAAATATCGGAAAAGTATTTTTCTAAGAGACTGTCTGATTAGCGGAATAATCGACAAAAATAATTGTTTAATAAAATGAAAATAAAAAAAATCGACGAATTACAGAATAACCGCAAAAAAATTATAATTTATAAGGCAATCAGCAACAATATTTAAATTCGTCATGCACTTACTGATAAAAGAATAATTAATATTGGAATATCGAACAGTATATAATAATAAAAAAGTATAAGACAAAAATTATATACGAGATGATTCAATGTTAGACTTACATTCGTTCCAAAAACATCAAGAAGAAGATAACATTTTCAGAAAGAGCAAGAAGTTTTCGAGAACACCAACAAAAACTCCAGAGAAAAAAAATGAGGCAACAAAAATTGATCAATTACTAATAATGGTGAGCCACCTCACCGATGATATTAAGGAAATAAAAAGAAATCAACAAGAATGCAAGGAAACGATAGAAAAGCTCATAATGGAAAACAGAGAGCTGAGAAAAGAAAATTCAGAACTAAAACAAGAAAATATAGAGATCAAGGAGGAACTCAGAGAAATAACAAAAAACATGGAAGTTATGGAAAAACACCGACGAATAAATAACATAGTTATGTACGGCCTAAAGATAGACACATATGAGCAAGCAAGGTTAAAAGGAACAATCAATAATTTCATCAAACAACATATAGGAGTAGAGGTTAAAATAAGGAATGCTCACAAGTTAGGCGAAAAAACATGCCTAATTGAATTGGAAAACCAGGAAGAAAAAAGAAAAATAATGGAAAAAAAGCACAAGTTAAAAGAAATTAAAGAGTACAAAATATATATCAACGAAGATGCAACCACAAAAGAACGAGAAATACAGAAAACAATTAGAAACATTGCTCAAGAAGAAAGAAATAAAGGAAATGAAGTCAAGATTGGAGTAAAAAAAATATGGGTGAATAACAGCGAATGGAAGTGGAATGACAAAGAAGGCGCAATATGTAAAAAAACATCAAAAAACTAGCAACTAAATGTACTACTGGAATAAAGTTGACGAAACAAGCACAGAACAAGGTTAGCGATAATACGAAAAAAGGAAAAAAGAGGAAAAAATGATAACGGGACCAAAACACAAGAAAACATTACGAAAAGAACACTTACTTTTGGGAACATGGAATGTAAGAGGCACATATGGAGAAGGCAAACTTAAACACTTAGCGAGAGAAATCGAAAAGTTCCATTTTGACATAGTAGCTTTACAGGAGACGAAACAACTGGGAAATGATATATTAGAAATAGAAGATACAATGTTTTTTAACAGCGGGGGAAAGAATCGAACGTTAGGCACAGGTTTTATGATAAGAAAAGAGCTAAAAGAAGCACTAGTAGAGTTTAAACCAGTATCAGACCGCATATGTAGTATCAGGTTCAAGGGAAAATACCAAAAAATCACCCTCATAAATATTCACGCGCCTTCAGAAGAAAAAGATAATGATGTCAAAGAATGTTTCTACAATGAATTAAACAGAACAATCGAAAATATACCCAGATATGATATGAAAATTATTCTAGGCGACGCAAATGCCAAAATAGGGAAGGAAGAAGTATTTAGACCGACAATAGGAAAATATAGTAAACACAATGAAACTAATGAGAACGGACAATTCCTGATAGATTTCGCAAGAGAAAAAAATATGATCATAATGAGCACATATTTCGAACGAAAAGAAATACACAAGGAAACTTGGATATCGCCAGATAGAAAGACTAAAAACCAAATAGACCACGTGCTCATCGAAAAAGAAGAACAGCAATGTATAAAGAAGATAAGAACATACAGAGGACCAGACGCCGACTCAGATCATTACATGGTGGGCATCAAAATTAAGCAACTGATACCAGAAAACAAAAACAAAATAAAAAAAAAGAAATGTATACATAACCCAATTCGATTAGCAACAAAGAAAGAGCAAGACATATACGAGGAAACAATGGAAAGAGAACTAAAAAAGATACAAATAGAAGAGCAAACTGAGAACAAATGGGAAAACATAAAGCAAATAATGAACAAAGCAGCAAAAGAATGTAACAAACAAGAGAATAAAAAGAGGAAAGACTGGTTCGACATAGAGTGCCAAAAAGAAATAGAAATAAGAAAATCATTAAGGATTGAAATGATCACGAAAGAAACAACAGAGACAAAGAATAGATATAGGGAGCAAAGACAAAAAGTAAAGAGAGTGCTGAGAGAAAAGAAGAGAAAACACATAGAAAATAAGCTAAAAGAAATAGAAGAGAATTACAGAAATAAAAAAATAAAAAACCTATATCAAGGTGCTAGAAATGAAAAAAAAGGTTTCCAACAAAAACCCATATTCGTCAAAAACAAAGCAGGAAATAATATAAGCGGGGAAACAGAAATTGCCGAAAGATGGAAAGAGTATTTTGATGAATTACTAAATGGCAATAATAAGTCAAACCAAAGAGAATACGTGGAAACAGAAGCAAGAATCGAACACTTAGAAGACATAGAAGATAATTCACCCAGCAAAGAACAAATCGAGGAAATCATAAAAAATCTGAAAAACAACAAATCCCCTGGAAGCGATAACATAACAGCAGAGATGATGAAATATGGTGGAAAACTGCTAAATAATTGGATATACAAGATCATAAAGGAGATATGGATAAAAGAACGAATACCCGAAGATTGGAAGGAAG
The DNA here is from genome assembly GCF_040954645.1 of Diabrotica undecimpunctata. NCBI lineage: Eukaryota > Metazoa > Arthropoda > Insecta > Coleoptera > Chrysomelidae > Diabrotica > Diabrotica undecimpunctata. The sequence goes on from NC_092804.1 coordinate 90,119,942, forward strand.
CCATTATTTGCCCATTACACAAAAAAGGAGACAAAACAGAATGCAGTAATTACAGAGGAGTAGCGTTACTAAATACCGTATATAAAATCCTATCAAAATCCATAAAAGATAAGCTAGAAAAAGAAGTTGAAAATATAATAGGCGAATACCAATGCGGATTTAGACGAGGGAGAAGCACAACGGACCAAGTATTCATAATCAGAGAATTACAAGCAGAAAGCTATGAACACAACTTACCAACGATAGCGCTATTCATCGACTTCCAGCAAGCATACGATAGAATAAAAAGGAAGGAATTAAAAGAGACCCTTGAGGAACTGGGAGTTAGCAGAAAGTTGCGTAACATGATACATCTTACTTTAGAGAATACAGAAAACAGAGTCAAAGTAAACAATCATGTATCGGACAAATTTATAGTAAACGAAGGATTAAGGCAGGGCGATCCTTTGTCATCATTACTCTTCAATTTATGCCTAGAAAAAATAATGCGAGAAGCGAAAATCAATAGAGAAGGACTCCTATATCATAAAAGACACCAAGTTTTGGCATTTGCGGATGATATAGTGTTGCTGGCAAGAGGAAAAAAAGAGCTACAGGAGATAGTACAGAGAATAGTAAAAGCAGCAAAGAAAATGGGACTTTACATAAATGAAACTAAAACAAAATGTATGCAGTGGACAGATGATCAGTTCAGGGATGGACAAAAGTTTAAAGTAGAAGTAGAAGAAAGATTATCATACGAATTCGAAATGGTAGAAAGATTTACATACCTAGGTACAATAATATCACGCAAACCTAACATTAAAGAAGAAATACAAGCTAGAATAATGGCAGGCAATAGAAGTGTACATGCTCTTAGTGGAATGTTGAAAAGCAAGTTTTTATCAAGAAAGGCAAAAATACAGTTATACAAAACAACTATACAACCAATAGTAACGTACTGCAGTGAGACATGGACAATGACAAAAAATGAACAAAATTTACTGGAGATATGGGAAAGGAAAATCCTGAGGAAGATATATGGAGGAATAATAAGGGACGGTTTATGGATAAGAAGATCAAATGATGAGTTAAAGAAATTATATAATCAACCTAACATAATAGGAGTCATAAAGGCACAGAGACTAAGATGGCGAGGTCACCTAGAAAGGATGCCGAACACGAGGACTTCAAAAAGGGTAATGAACTACACTATAACTTTAAAAAAGAGAAAAGGAAGGCCAAAAAATAGATGGAATCAGGAGGTAGAAAAAGATATGGAAGAAATTGGACTACAAGGCCAGAAAAGAAAAATGAATAACAAGAAGGAATGGAGAAAAATCACATATCGAGCCAGAGAAGATCTCAGTACATAAAGAAAAGCGAAAATGAAGAAAGAACAAACTTTTTAAGCCATGGGCCTCTAAGGCCTTTAGTGCTATTGTATATATATCCTCCAGATTTCCGGATCAGGAGATAATTATACCTTTCTTGCAGATTCTTAATATAAGTTCTGTTATACCTTTTCTAACCTTTATAATTACTGTTTAATAAACTTTATTTATTGTGTTATTCTTTAAAAAGGCAATTTTAATCCCTAACTAAGTGTCCATAGCCTGTGACTATGGCCACCGACAGAGAACCTTATCCCCTTAGGTCACTCCAAGCGACGGATAGAGCGGTTAACATGCCTTCTCTCTCTCCAGAAGGAGATGGGAGTTATACAAGTTACCGACATGGCGCCCAACTCACAGATCGAACATCACCACACCCTGAGACAACAGAGTCCTCACCGCCTGCGACGTCAGGCCTTTTCGCACCTTCCACAACGGAAACGACAACTCAACTTCCACCACAGCCTGCGACGTCAGGCAATGCAGACCTAGGACAGATGTTAGCAGCCTCACACAAGCCGTGACAGCACTAGCACTACCCCAAGGACAAGGAGTGAAGATCGAACAACCTCCAGCACCACCTGCACCTACACCACGATGGAAGCCAGCCCTAAAGAAATTCAGCGGAGCAGAGCACGAGAGCCCCGAAGAATTCGCCGCCTCAGCTACTCATCACCTACTGGACATGGCAATCGAAACGAGACACTGGACAGCATACCTCCTGGAGCATGGACTTGAAGGAGAGGCAGCCACATGGGCGAAGACACATACAGACCCCAAATTGGATCACACGACGTTCTTCAAGAGATTAGTGGACCACTTCAGCCACTCATCTAGATTTGCAAAGTTGCTAGCCAAGTTATACGGTCACAAACAGAGGCAAGAAGCAGCAGCAGAGTTCATCAACCAGAAGATGGCCCTGTTTGACTGTGTAGCACCTGCCACCACAGACGAGGAGCGCTGTGAGATTATAATAGACCAGTTGCGCCCTGAAATTAGAAAATACCTGAGGGGTAATCCACCACGTACTGAAGAAGACCTACGGCGGACAGTGGACGAACTGGAAATGGATATAAGACTCTCTACTCCCTCACCTGCCAATCAAAAGCAAGAGAGACCAGCTCCTAAGCCGGACCGTCCTCCACAGCCACAGCAGGACCGTCCACCACAATATCCACCACGTCACAACCGCCCTAGACAGTCAGAGACCTTCAACGAATGGCGCAACAGGGGAAATAACCGCAACCATGACAGCAACAATGGCAACAACAACAACAACAACCGCAACAACAACAATGGCCGCAACCAAAACGGCCAATCCAGCCAGCAACAAGGAGGTCATCCCATACCTCCACCACGAAACCAACCACCACGTCCAAACCAGGGAAACTCCGACGGGGGCACCGTCGAACACTAAGTCCCAAGACCAAGGTGCCCCAGCTGAACATCCTCCAGGTAGCCGCTGCTTCCTCACCACCACCCGAGATTTCCGTAGAAATCAACTCAGTCAGGATGATGGCCCTGATAGACTCCGGTGCAAGCCACAACTTCATCCGAGCGGGCCTTATCGAGACGGCAATGGTGCAGAACACTTCTACCAGAGTCCAGCTGCCCAAAAGAAGCCAATCACTGCAAACTCTAGGCTTCGTAGACGTGGACGTCCACTTTACTGATCAATTTTCAAGTAGAGTCCGATGTCAACTCGTAGATGATCTCCACCACGACTTGATTCTAGGCATGTCATGGCTGACGTCCGAGGGTGCCTTGCTAGACCTCACCAGGAGGTGCATCCACGTAGGGACCAACAGCCGCCACATCTTGTTCTGGGAGTCGTCTACAAAGCCAACATCCACCAACAACGTCCACCTCCTACGAGAAGACCAGGCCCCAAGTTTTGCGGTGACTGAAATAAAACAGCTTCTCGAAACGTACCAAGACGTTTTCGATGACAAAGTCCGTCAACCAACCACCAAGGCCACGCAGATGACCATCAAACTGACTGACTCCACACCTATCATAACCAGGCCGTATAAATACTCCACGGCAAAGAAAAAGATAATGTATTCCGAGGTCCAGGACATGCTCTCGGCGGGCGTGATACGTCCAAGCAGAAGTCCGTACAACAGCCCAGTTGTAATCGTCTCAAAGAAGGATGGAACTCCTAGATTTTGCGTAGACTATCGCAAAATCAACGCCATCACCGTGGACGAAGTTTCAAACCTACCACCCATACACGATAGTATCAAGGAACTTGGCTCAGCTAACATCTTCACCACCCTCGACCTGAAGAGCGGATTTTGGCAAATTCCGCTGGCCGAGGACTCCAAACAGATAACAGCCTTTAGCCTTCCTGATGGGTCCCAGTTTGAATTCACGGTGATGCCATTTGGGTTGAAAAACGGACCTGCAGCATTCCAAAAGCTGGTGACCACCGTCTTCGCCGGCTTTGTGGACGAATTCGTCAAGGTGTACATGGACGACATAATCATCTACTCGTCCACCTGGGAGGAACACCAAAAGCACCTCCACCTGGTCCTGGAGCGCCTACGCACTCACGGCCTGTGGGTGTCATTGAAGAAATGCCAGTTCGCCGCCAAAGAACTGGACTACCTGGGCCATACCATTACTTCCACCAACACACAACCGATGGAAAGACACAGAGACAAGATCCAAGGGTTCACGACTCCAAAGACTCTCCGCCAACTGAGGTCTTTTATTGGCACTGCCAGCTGGCTACGAGACTTCGTTCCAAACTTTGCGGAGATGGTGACCTCGCTGACTGACCTAACAGCGGGAAAACACCGTTTCCAATGGAACGAAGTAGCTGACAGGGCATTTAATAACATCAAAAATGCCATTGCCAATAAATTGGAATTACAACGGCCAGATGCCAGCCTGCCTTTCAGCCTGCAGACGGACGCGTCTGAGATAGGCATGGGCGCCGTCCTATTCCAAGGTGAACCTAACAACAGAAGGATCATCGCATATGGTTCCACCAAGCTGAAGCCAGCTGAGAAGAGGTACCATATAAACGAAAAAGAATGTCTTGCTGTCATATGGGCGCTGAAGCGCTTCAAACACTTCCTACAGGACCAGGCCTTCACCTTGTACACCGACAGCAGAGCTCTACTGTGGCTAGATCGTTACAAATCTGATAAAGCCAAGTTATCACGATGGGCTCTGCTTCTACAAGAATTCAACTTCAAGGTGATCCACGTCGCCGGTAGAGACAACCAGCTGCCGGACCACCTATCACGCCATCCGACCACCGAGGAGGAGACGATCCACGACCCTGATGCTGAAGTCGACCGCCTAGCCTGGCCACAGCAACCCATGATGGAAGACAACACCTTCCCGTTGCTGTGCCTCCTAGAAGCCCAGGAAGATGGTGCCAACCACCCCATCCTGGACGACCTTAATGACATGCCGCTGCAAACACGAATCCAGAGGGCACACCTGACCCACCATGGAGTGCAGCGCTTCATTAACCGTTGGCGTCGCATTCAAACCAGAGGGCCTCGTGATGACATCGAGACAAGCCTCCTCGATGAGTTTCTGGTCGAGGACGATACCGCCTACTACCTCCAGGATGGCTCGAAAAGACTGCTAGTCCCTGGTTGCTTCCGAACTGAGGTTCTGCAAGTTTACCACGACAGTGAGGAAGCTAACCATCCGGGACAAGAAGAAACTTCCAGAGCCATCCGTGAACTCTACTTCTGGCCCACCATGTCCAAGGACATCATACACCACATCCGATCTTGCCTGAAGTGTGCCACCACAAAAGCATCGAAGAGACAACCCAGAGCTCCAATAGTTCCAAGGGCCCCCGTCAACCCATGGGAGAGGATCTCCTTCGATGTTTTAGGTCCCTATCCTCCTGTTCGAGGAACAAGGAACCGTTATATCCTCCTGGCCACGGACTGCCTCAGTAATTGGGTTGAGTACCGATGCACCACCTCAGCAAAATCGAGAGACATCACGTCCTTCCTCCAGGACGAAATCTGCAATCGATGGGGACGACCGAACACCATCATCACTGATAATGGCTCCCAGTTTAGAACACCCACCTGGGAGAGATTCCTTCGTCGTCACAACATAGAACACGAGAAGGCCCCCATATACCACCAGAGGGCCAATCCCATCGAACGTAGAGTCCAGGAGCTGAAGAAGGGACTACGGGCGAGAGTATCGTCACCAGAGGACCCCCGATGGGACTCCTACGTCGGAGACGTCGTCTTCACTCTACGAACCAGAGCCAACGACGCCACCGGACAAACGCCTGCGGAACTTCTCCTCGGATACAGGCCAAGACGAGCACAGGAAACCAACTTTCAAGCGAATCAGAGGGAGAACAGGGAACAACGAGTCCAGCGAGCGGTCCAAAAAGCCACCGTCTACGCCAGGAACCTGTTCCCGGATAATCCTGATGCTCGTCCACCACCTCAATACGTTCCCGGACAACAGGTGTTGGTGAGGAACCATCAACGAGGAAACTTCGGAGAAACCTGGACAGGACCCCACTCAATCATCAGGGCAGCCGGCAACCATACCTATGAAGTCCACCGAGACAACGACATAGACCGGCTGATCCACGTAGATGATATCCGTCCCGCACCACCTCCACGTGTCGACGCCATCGTCGGAGAAGACGCCGAGTAACGTGGTGCAAAGACAATTCTTTTTTTTTTAGAGACATTTTTCTTTTGCATTTTCAATAACTTACACATTGTTTGCTTTCATTTTGCTTATTATTATTGTAAAAATCTTGTTTTTTTTCAATAAAAGCAGAATCACCAGAAGGATCTTCGAAGCGGGGGGGATGTCGCCCAGCCTGCTGAATTGTGATTGGTCAAATGGCAACAGTAATTGCAGCCAATCATAATTCAGAAGTCTGTTGCTCATTTTCTGAATTATCGTTGGTCGAACGGCATCTGAGCTGCAGCCAATGATAATTCTGAAAATTGGGCATTGGTCGTCGTGCCGGTCCAATCGTAAAAAGGTCCAAAACGACCGTTACGATTGACCTACTTTTTTCTGCATAAAAGAAGTGCACGACGGCCAGGAAATCAGATCTGGTCAGGTTTGGTCCGCAGATCCAGCCTTCTAGGCATGTTAAGATCCTCTGGTCGATTAAGTTCCTAGAGTTTCTTGTTTTATTTTTACAGCTCAACTTTAAACCCGGAACCTAACGTTCCCATCTTTAACCACGGTTTGTTTGCAAACCACCGGCGGCCATTTTTGAGGGATTTATCTGTGCTTTTCGACTTAGTCGAATTTGCTAATAAATTCCCTTAAGAGCGTCGTCATTTTTCATCGAATTAATCTGTGTTTTTGGACTTAGTCCAAAATCTGATTATTTCGATAGGCTTACAGGTCGTGTAAGAAAATTTCTCTTACAGGATTCAGCTAAGTTCCTACTTCACGGGACTTAGTCATCAGACGGTGAATATATCCTTTTTTAAAAGATTGAGATTAAATAAAGACTTCCCGCATAGTGTTTTATTTTCTCTTTCAGGATATTGCTAACGTATATTTCATACTTGCAAAATAAACGTATAAACTGTGTTTTATTTTTCCCTTTTATTTTCAGGTACACTGCTAAATTTTTATATTTGAATTTTTACTTTGATACTTATAATTTTCAGGTACACTGCAAAAATTTTATATTTGAATTTTTACTTTGATATCTTTGATACTTCAGGTACACTGCTAAACTTTTATATTTGAATTTTAACTTTGATACTTTGATAATTATAAACCTTATATTTAAACTTTGAATCTAATACTTTGATTTATATAACTTGTATGCTATTTCTTTTCTCTGTTCTCTTTCAGGTACACTGTTAAAACTTATAATTTCTATCTTTGAATTTTAATATTTTATTTTCTGGTACACTGTTAAAAAATTTGACTATTATTTTTCTGGCTTTAATATTTGTTGTTATTTTATTTACAGTTATTTAAATTGGTTTATATTATTTATGCGTATTTATCACCACTTAAATTAACTTGTAATATTTTTCTATAGTCCAATCGACGAAAATAATTGAATTTTGACTCTAATTATTTTTACAGTGTAGTTCTTCCCCTTTTTATTGTTGATTATCCCGATTGGCATAACAACCGACATTCCTGTCCTTATCCCGAGTCTCTAGCTCAACTCCTTCCCACTTCAAGTAATTTTGACAAGTGACATTTCCTATACTTATTAATTTGAATTTTGGTTAAAATCGTTTTATTGTTAATAACTAACGTGCGTTACTTTTCAGATTCTTATTTTAAGACTAATTAGTATAATTATCCTCCAGATTTCCGGATCAGGAGATAATTATACCTTTCTTGCAGATTCTTAATATAAGTTCTGTTATACCTTTTCTAACCTTTATAATTACTGTTTAATAAACTTTATTTATTGTGTTATTCTTTAAAAAGGCAATTTTAATCCCTAGCTAAGTGTCCATAGCCCGTGACTATGGCCACCGACAGAGAACCTTATCCCCTTAGGTCACTCCAAGCGACGGATAGAGCGGTTAACATGCCTTCTCTCTCTCCAGAAGGAGATGGGAGTTATACAAGTTACCGACAGTTTGACGTCAGTCGCTCGGACCTAAGCCAAGAAGCAGGAAAATAGATTGTGATACTATAGTCAACCTTGCAGTTGCGAGTCTCACCGTCTTTGCTATTACGCTAATTGTTGTGGATAAAATATATACGAGGTTGATTAAAAATTACTCGTAAAATGCTGTCGCCATTGGTGTTCGTCGAGACGTATCTTCGTTATTATTGGGGGAATGGGGGGGCGTTTGGGTGTCTTTTCGTTAATATTGTGGAACGTCTCCACCAGTCGTTCTCATTGGTGTACGTTGAGGCATATCTTCGTTATTATTGGGGAATGGGGGGGGGGGCTGTTTGGGTGTCTTTTCTTGATAGCTCATCTCATATGAGAGATTTGAAATGGTGTTTTACAACAGTTTTGAAGATAACCTCATGTTGCCATTGTGTTGTACCTGTTCCAGTCTTTAAAGGAGACGAGTTTTCCAAGGTTTGTGTTCCAGCCAGTGCTAGCTTCCACCCTCATTTTCTTATCCCTGGTCGCCGTCTCAGTTCTACCCCCAGAAATTTTAGTAGGTCCAGTTCCCAACCTCAGAAATGTTAAGAAAAGTAACTTTAGTGCAATCAAGGAAGGAAGAGCGTTTTTCCTTCATCAAGCAAGACAAGGATTCTTCGAATCGGCGTCCTTAGTTTAAATAGCTAGAGGTCCTTCTTGTTGTTATTTTGTTTGTCTATTTGTCCCAGGAGATTCATGTAAGTACCCCTTTATATCATTTTTGTAGTTGCCCCTATATAATCTCATAATTTCATTCCCTTATCCACGACCCAGCTACTCCAAATAAACCCTGAGTGCCGTTCGCATAAGTTTCGATTTGTTTTGCTTGCCCTATCTCTAGCCCCATAACTTCTGTCCCCAATTTTTAACCCCTCATAATAATACCCTATGTGGTTGGCAAAATATTTCGTTACAAAATAATTAAGTAAAATATCGGAAAAGTATTTTTCTAAGAGACTGTCTGATTAGCGGAATAATCGACAAAAATAATTGTTTAATAAAATGAAAATAAAAAAAAGCGACGAATTACAGAATAACCGCAAAAAAATTATAATTTATAAGGCAATCAGCAACAATATTTAAATTCGTCATGCACTTACTGATAAAAGAATAATTAATATTGGAATATCGAACAGTATATAATAATAAAAAAGTATAAGACAAAAATTATATACGAGATGATTCAATGTTAGACTTACATTCGTTCCAAAAACATCAAGTCGTCTTGTTCTTGACAGCTGTTCTACCAGGGGCTTCACTTGGTGTTCCTTCCGTATCCGAATTTTTTCTGATTAAAGGATTGGAATCCACCGTTGTCAGTTAAGTTTTTTCTTGTTCTGTTAACGTTTCCAGATCCTACTTCTACGCTACTTTTTATATCACGAAAACTTTTTTAACTTTTAAAAAAATAATTTTATTTCAAAAATACAATGAGCAAAGTGTAACGTGTCACAACTCTTATTATAATGCAACAAAAATAAAGAGCGACAAATTGTTTTATGAGATTGGTGACTGCTGACTCAGTGAGATTGAAAAACTTTGGGCACGCTGACTCTGCTCATACTGCATGAGCAGGGATCCTTATCGGCTCTGGTAGTTGGAAGTTGAAACCTGATACTCTGGGAATCATGGTTATAAATAACCTTGGTTGGTACAATGCATATAACATATATAGTTCGTCCCAAACCCTTCTTTCAGTGCGTCATAGTTGATCGAATTCTCTCTAACACATTAAGCTAGAAGTGACAGAAAAAAACGTGAGTCTGTGATTATTATACATAGAACTTAGAAAATTATTTATCGTAAAGCTAATTCTAGTTACGGATGTATAATTGGTTGGAGTTTAGAATACGCTAAATAGATATCCAATCAATGATGCGCATAAATATAATTTGACGCAGAAGGTCTCGATCTTGACAGTACTTTCACAACGTCAACTGATAAAATAATTGTCATTCCAGGTTAGTATTATCAGACATTTTACAGTGAAAATTTAATTTTGTATTTATTGTCATAAAAATATTTTAAATATGCCGAGATATATCGAGAAAGAACAAAGACTAATATTAAAATTATTAAATTATTTTCAATTAGAAAAAGAGGGATTACGATCCTGCAACTGTCAAATTTAACTAAAATGACATGCAATAATTCTCGACATTCTTAAAATCCTATATTATGTCAAAATTAGTACCGCACTGAAAGAAGGGTTTGGGACAGACTGTATACAGAATGTGGCACCAGCGTTAATTTGATTATTTTAATATGTGTATATATGCAAAGTTCTGTTGTAACTTAGTAGTTGTGTTGTTGCGCAGTACACAATTTTGTTCATATACTTTAAATGAGTATTTACCCTATTAAGTTTCATCGTTATTATTAGTAAGCTTTTGAAAGTGAAATTTTATTCGTAATTTAATGTATACAAAATAAATAGGACTTTAAGTAGTTCTCTTAATTTTCTTGAGAGTTTCCCACAAATCTTTCATAAATAAATATCGTTTCATTCTGAGAGTTCGTTTTGTTAATACTTAATTTCACACATTCTTTCTTTTATAAAGCGGGCTCCAGTGTTAGTATTAGATAAGGGTCTACAATATGTAATAAAAGTATGTGCACAAAATATTTATTGATTTTTATTAATAAATATGAAATACGACAGAAACAAAACGAAAATCGTATCTACCAGTTCAGATATAACCAGTAGCATAAATAAGGTAAAATAGGAAATCAATAGATAATATAAACAAAACCGCTTCAATTAGATTTTTAGATTAACACTGTTAACTATAAAAAATATTTACTTATATCACATATAATTTAGCTAAACAGCAAATCAAAACAGTATAATCGCTAAGAGTTTATACTTTGATAACTTGATTACGTATTTCTTGAGTTAGAATTTCAACCAGAATTTTGAGTCTTTTTTTTATGATCGTAATTCACCAACCTCTGTCCAACTAGATACTTATCGTTTTTGATGTGCTCGTACAACTTCCTGAACTGCCTTACTTGTAGATTGATCACAACAGCTATTATAGAAACCAATAGCAAAAAGGGATAGAGCCGCCTGGCTATAAAATTTTTCAGCTGTAAGTTCGTTATGAATATAGGAACAAGAGAATAAGCAATAGCATACGGCACTGCCAGAGCAAGACCAAAACTAACTATAACTGGGGCTGCAAGTTCTTTGAAAACGAAAGTTAGGTTCATTTCTCGAATACCGTCGCGATAAACCCTCTCTATGGCCGCTCGGAGAAACCAGTCTGGTCCCATCATGGTAATCGCACAAGCGATTTTCGTATATAATACGCCTAATGCCCAATCTTGCCAAATAAATAAAATGGGAGTCTGATAAATCGGTACCCTGAGAGGTATAATAACAACTAGCTCTAAGAGTAATCCAAATAGGAGTGGTATGACCCCTAGTAAAATAGTACTAGCTAAAATAGTCTTTAATCCTAGAATACACCACTGCTTAAGTCTTTCTACCATGGCAGCTCTACCTTGTGGTAACCAACCAAGAACTAAACTTAATGCTCTTGCAGTTAACCAACACATATACAACCCGCAGGCAGCTGTGTACAATTCATGTACTTTAACTTCTGTTTGTGCATCAGTGGTGGAGATCTGGGGAGCTGGAGGAGGAGCTCCGACGAGCCAAAGAGACATTACACTTCGGCCTAGCCAGACTGGAACTGTCAGCGCTATCAGACTGGATAGTACTAATGATACAGAGATGCTAATAAGTAGGCCTACAAGTCTTGTTATGAAAAATGACGGACGTATGTAGGGTTGAAATCCTGAAAAAAAAAAGTTGTGATTAAATCACCATTTGCAAAATTAGTTTAATGAAAAATTTTACGAAAATAAATAAAAAACGGTACTTTTCTTTAATTATTTTGACCTTTCGATTTCCACTTCGGAAAATTTGAAAACGATTTCATGAGTGGAAATTGGAACGTCAAAATAAACGCTTTTGAAACCAAAATTGGGGAAACCAAAATTAATTCTCGTTTTTTTGTATCCTCACTTTGATTTTTTTTAATATGTAAATTTCAAAATCTTGTTAGCAGTAACGGTATACTTAAATTTAGCTTAAAAATATTTAGATATGTGGATAGAAAACGTGGATATAAGAAATATACAAAATGTATGGTGATTTTTTTTTTCATTTTTCGTAGCCAGCATATAAATTTTCGGTATTTTCCAAACGGTTATACTAGCATTTTTTAGGTTGCCCAATAATACGTTGCCCGACATGATTTGTCTCGAGATACGCTTACTATTTTGTTTTATGTATTTCATTCTATTTTTCTTTTTTTTTTACTCATGTTTTAACCAGATATATTTTGCTACACCACATTTATGTTTTATTTGTTTTCCTATCATTTAGTTTTATTTTACTTTGCGTGTGGCTCAGGCAACATGCTACTTTATTAGCTTTTGTAGCCTCTCCTCTTTTTCAGCATTTTTTGATATTAGCTTCTGAAACTATTTCTTGTGGCATGTTAAGTTAAATATTGTTTTATATGGGACTACACCACAATTGATTGTTTAGATTTGTTTAGATTTTCAATCCGCCAAAATTTATAACTTGAAAAATTATTGGGGTTATATAATCTTTGATTGCATCCTTCACGACATGGGCCTGTTGAAACTAAATTCAGCGGATCTAGACTGGAGATGCTCGATAAACATTCCCCAAGCCAAGCCTTGAGATACCGTAGTAAAGGCTGTAAGGCACTACGGTGACAGTGTCGCAAACGGTTCCTTTGGGGTGACAGGTCGCACACCATCGTATTTAGACCTTAACTCTGTAGCATTTGAAATATATTGAAATCCCCTCGTATATGTATTAAATTGAAATCCCCTTATATATGCATTATAATAACGAAGAATTTTTTCAATGTTTCTTAGTTCGTATCTTTCAATTTAAGACCCAAATAATATTTCGTTCTTTTCACGTCGCCCAGTCGATAATAAATCATTTTATTGTTTGTTTATGTCACAGGAGCAAATTCTTCGATATTTCTTTGTTCAAACCGCCCGATATTGCGTTTTCAAATTAATAATTTACGTCTTAATTTCCGTTGTGTTTTGTTTATACCCAAAGTGCTTTGTTTATTCCAACTTATACGATCAATTTTTGAAGATGATTTCGTCACTTTCGTTGGAGCCTTGGTGAAGAGCGGTAATCTCCAGCGTCATGTCCAAATTCATCCGTCGAATTTGTGGTTTTCTGTTTTTGCCCCATTTTTAGGAAATATGTAGCAGTGAAAAGTAGTTTTGTAGCAGTTAATGGTTCAGTTAATGTTTTGAGTGAGGATTGGAAGAATCGTCGTTTCCATCCTCGTTTTGTTTCTCCCTGGTTGTCATCCAAGGCTTTTTGGCAGTATGGAGATAGATTTGTTCGTGTGTTCGCTGCATAGAGAGTGAAGCCCAGGTCTACCCCCAGTTTTATGGTTTCGGAGGTTTCAGTGGCGTCTGGTTCCAGAAATTTTAGTGCAGTTTGCTAGTGAAAAATACAGGTAACTTTTTGATCAAATTTTAAAGTGAAGACAGACATTTTTTTTAATAAAGTAATAATTGCTTTCATTAAAGTTTAAAAGGATTTGTAATAATTAATAAAGTACTAAATTTTATGGTTTGACTTTAGCTTTCATTTTATTTGTTCAGTTTTGTTTTAAATTTAATGTTAATATATGACAGCTTTATTTTTTTCGATATTTATTTGTTTTTGTTTGTTTAAAAAAAAAGGGTAATCTCTATGCGGTAACACTTATAAGTTTATGTAGTATCTCCAACTCCTGGAGTTTGTAAACGGATGACATGTAAGTTTTTTCTGTACTTTTTTTGAATTGTGACTATTAATATAGTGTTTTTATATTGTCTATTTTGTAACTGTTTGTGGTAAGACACAATAAATGTTAAATTTTGTTTTCTTAACATTTTGTAGATTATTTTTTTAACTAACCCTTTTTTTTGTTTCCGTTTGAAAAAGATGTGTTTTTTATGTTAATAATTATTTCCCTAGTTACAACTAGTTGTTGTAATAGTTATAATTAGGCACCTTGAAGTGGCGCTCTTTATAAATTACTAGAGGTGTTTCCTGTTTCTTTTTATTTTGTCCCAAGAGATTCATGACCGTTTGTTTCATATTTTTGTAGTTGCCCCAATCCAAACCCCTTGATATTTTTTACTTATCCACGACCCCAGCTCTCCTAACAAACCCTGAGTGCCGTTCGCACAAGTAGCGTTTATTTTGCTTACCCTATCTCCACCCCCATAGTTTCTATTCCCCAATCTTCTACCCCCAAAATCTTACCCTATGGTAGGCAAAATATTTCGTTACAAAAATGGCGCCCAACGTGGGGCGTTTGAATATCCCTGCACCATAAGTTTTCTTAACAAAGTAAGACAGATTCTTTTCCCCCAAGCCAGATATCTTTTTCAATTCTTCCCCAAGTTTTTTTGCCATGTATATGAAACCCCGTCTTTCTGATAGTGCCCCGGAGTCTCACAAACAGTTTGTTTATGTATTTGTATTAAGATGTATTTTGTATCAACATATGTATTGTTGTTTTTTCTATGTAAGGTACTGTATAAATATTTCTATATGTATTTTATGTGTATTGGTAAATGAAAGCAAATATTTTGAGATTGAATATTTAAATATGAATTTTAAATGAAGTATTAATATTGAATTGATTTTTAAAAGATATTAACAGTAACAAATAATACCGTTATTGTTTGCATTTATTTTTGATTGATTTGACAGGCTTTACAGAATAATCGGTTTTTGTAATTTTGTTTTGTTCGGTCATTTTGAGTCAATGTTAGTATTGTTAGAGTGACTTTTGTTCGAGCTGATGAGTATAGTTGAGTTTTGCCCTTTGTCCCAGCTGTGTAGATGTGTTTTGCCCTTTGCCCCTTGTCCTAAGCCATTTCATTGTTTCCTTCTAGGCCATCTTTGACGGTGTATGTTTATGCCACGGATTAGTAGGAGATTGTGAAAGAGTAGTTCCCAGTGTCCCATTTTGTTTTCCTAATTAACCAACTTTGACGGTGTATGTTTATGCCACGGATTAGTAGGAGATTTCAAAAGAGAAGTAGTCCCCTGTTGTTTTCCTAATTAACCATCTTTGATGGTGTTTGTGTTATGCCACGGGTTAATAGGAGATTATGAACGAGAAGAATTCCCCTGAGTCCCCATGTGTTTCCCTAATTAGCCATCTTTGACGGTGTATGTTTATGCCACGGGTTAATAGGAGATTGTGAAAGAGAAGTAGTCCCCTGTATTCCCTGAGTCCCCATTTGTTTCCCTAATTAGCCCTCTCTGACGGTGTTTGTGTTATGCCACGGGTTAATAGGAGATTGTGAAAGAGAAGTAGTCCCCTGTATTCCCCTGAGTCCCCATTTGTTTGCCTAATTAGCCCTCTCTGACGGCGTTGTTAATGCCACGGGTAAGTAGGAAATTGTGAACGAGAATTAGTCCCCTGTTGTTAAACAGGAATACAAACACCTTTGTGACTTTAAAAAGAAAGAATTTTATAAAAATGCTGCATTGGGTTTAAGAAATACTAAAAATTCAAAAGAATTTTGGAAGGCTGTTGGACTGTATAAGTTTGGAAGTTCGGCCATTGGGGAAGGTGTTAACTTAAATAGTTTACTGCAACATTTTGCAAGACATTTGAATACGGAGATAACAGCAGATCCTGTGTTGTATGCAGAACCGTTTATCCTCAATGAACATTTAGACCGGCCGTTTAGTATGGAAGAACTTCAAATAGCATTGGATTCTTTAAAACCAAATAAAGCACCAGGAGTGGATAGAACTGCTGCTGAGTTCTACAAGTTTCTTCCAGTAAACGGAAAAGTGCTTGTACTTGAGCTTGCTAATAATTTTTTCGTCAAACCAAACTTTCCTCGGGGATTTTATGATGCAATAATTTTTCCTCTTTATAAGAAAGGAAATATGGAAAGTGCAGAAAGTTATCGAGGTATCAGCTTCTTAAATGCAGTAACCAAACTCATTGCGGCATTGACTTTAACCAGACTTACCTCGTGGGTACAAAATAATAACATTTTAAATGAGTTTCAGGCAGGATATAGAACCGGCTATTCAACTATAGACAACATTTTTAATCTTACGAGTATAGTAAACATCCAACATGCACGGGGAGTAAAAAATGTTTATACATTTTTTGTGGACTTTAGTGCTGCCTTTGATACAGTTGATCGATGGGCCCTTTTTTACAAGTTGAGTCGCTTAGGATTATCTACTAAAGTGCTGAATTTGTTAAAAAGTATGTTCGCAAGTACAAAATCGGCAGTCTGGTCAAGGGAAGGTCTATCTGAATGGTTTGACTGTAATGTAGGAGTGAGACGGGGATGTCTTTTAAGTCCATTACTGTTTGCGCTTTTTGTGAATGACCTGCATGACGCATTGGGAGGCGGTTTGGAGATAAATGGTTTAATTATAAGACTTTTATTATATGCAGATGATTTGGTTTTGATGGCAATCAATCCGAAGGTGCTACAGCGGATGATTAATGAACTGGAAAAATACTGTAGGATGTGGAATCTAAAAATCAATTTAGATAAATCCAAAATTCTTGTATTTAGAAGAGGAGGTGGTGTGATCAGGGAATCTTGGAAGCTGAATGATCGAGTATTAGAGGTAGTGAATAACTATAATTATTTGGGAATGATACTAACACCCAAGTTGTCGTTTAAAGCTCATCTAAAAAAGCGCCAGAGTTTGGCAAAAGTAGCGATTCACACGGCTTGGAGTAGGTTAGTGTCTAAGGCTGATATACCCTTTTTGGCTAAAGTAACAGTGTATGAGTCGGTGATAAGATCAATTTTGACTTATGGGTCTCAGGTATGGGGTCTTTTTGAGTACGATGAGGTGGAAATAATCAGAAGATTTTATATAAAAAAAATGTTCTCTTGTCCAAGGTATTGTCCTAACTTTATGTTAGATTTGGAGACAGGTATTGCTAGAGTCAGCCTATATACAATGAATTTACATCAAAAATATGTTAAAAAAATACTAGGATATTCGAGTGATAGGTTGCCAAAATTTCTTTTGAAAGAAATGATAAGAGCAAGGTGTGGCTGGTGGAAAGATTGGATGAGCATGGGAGACAAATTTGGAATTGAGGTAAGGTATGAATGGGAATGGAGAGAAAGCTGGCCTAGTATGATTGAGAATATGATAGAAAAAAAGCAGGAGGAGATACAGCGTCAGGCTGAGAATAGGGCACTCGAATCAAATTTTTGTGGACACTACAAAGAACTGCGAGAAGAAGGAGTAAACATGCATTATCTACTGGAAATGGAAAATTTTGGGGACATTCGATGGCTCTTCAAATTAAGATGTGGAGTTCTATATTTGAATGATCGACCTGGCAGAAATGATGAAAGAAGGTTTTGCTCAATGTGTAATACGAAGGAAAGGGAAGATGTGATACATTTTTTGGGAAAATGTTCGGTGTTGAGACATATTAGGTTAAAGTGGTTGGGTAGACATGCACTTAGTAGAGTGGAAGTAGTTACAATGATGAGACAGGGAAAGGCTGAGTTAGCAGGTTATTGTAGGGAAGCATGGGCGTATAGGTATGAGTTAGTGAGCCTATTTAATTATTAAATCTATTAGCATGGTGTTATTTCAATAGTATTAAAATTAGTATTAATAATTTGTTTGCGAATAGCTATTATCTTTTTATCTGTCTTGTCTATCTTGACTATCTTGTTATTATTATTATTATATCAACAGCTTTCACCCCCTCTAAGGGACACATTCAATAATTTTAAATGCAATATATACCTTAATGTTATACTTTGTTATTACTGTTTAGTCTAGGGCGAAGTGCTACTTAGTAGGATATACACATTTAGTTTATTACTTACATTTATATGAATATTTACTTAATTTATTTTTTATTAATTTTAATGAACTTAGATGTAATGAGCCTTTGTAATTTTTTGTATATTAATTAGGGAATAATATTAGTTTGCCAACCCTCCTGATGGCATGTGCCAAGGAGAACAAATGTCACTAAAAGAGAAAATTGTATTTTTTTTAATGGGAAATAAAAAGACATTATTGATTGATTGATTGATAGTCCCCTGTTGTTTTCCTAATTAATACTCTCTGTCGGTGTTTTTGTAACCACGGGTTAGTAGAAGATTGTGTTCCCCTGAGTCCCCTTTTGTGTTTCCTGTCTTGTATCTGAATGACCACAAGTGTATACTCGTGATCGGAGGTGCTGTTTAGGTTCGCCTAAGAGCAGTCTCATTTAGTTTTCAGAACAAGACCAAGGTGTTTTATTTTGTGTTATTTTGTGTAGCTCACTCAAAAGTCAAGTTTTCAATATTATTAGTTATTTTCCCCCCCTGTATGTGCAGTTTATCCAGCCTGTTGTTTTGTACCCCCCTGTATATGTAGTTAATTGAGTTTGTATGTTTTGAACCATTTTTTTCAGTAACATTGTGTATTTGCTTTCATCCATACATTGTTTTAGTATTTTTGTATTCCCCTGTATGTGTAATTCATTGAGTCGGTTTGTTTTGAACCATTTTTTTTTAGTTAAATTGTGTATTTGCTCTTACCCAATTTTCGTTAAATCAAGTATAACTGCTACAATTTTCATTTTCCTTTAATTTAGTCTTCGTTAAATTGCGTAGAAATATTCTCGTCGTATTTTTAATTTTGTGAATCAAATACTTAATACGTATTTGGAATGATATAATTATATTTTCTTACTTAGAACACTTATTAAAAAAAACTTTATTTTTGAAATTATACAATTTTACAAACTTAAATAAAATGTTAACAATAATAATTATTACTGTTGAACTTTAAGCTATGAAGTGACTCTAAAGAATGAATGTACTTTTTTATTTGTATCTCCATTTATAAGGTTTAAGGTAATAACTTATAATCTAAATGGTGTTGTTGGCTTCCGTCTGTGTGGTCTTGGCGGAGGTCTCGTGGCGTTGGTATTGCGTTGCGTTTGTCTAGGTATTATGATTACATTTCTCCTCCTTCCTTGGGATTGAATTCCGTCCTCGGAATTTCGAGAAGCTACTTGGTGTTGTGGCATTTTGGGTCCAAATAACAATCTGTAGATTCTTCTTCTCTTACGAATTGCTACATATAAAATTAGTGCTAAAACAGATATGATTATTAAAGCGAGAATAAGGCTGATGCTGGTTGTCATCAATGGCTGTAGATTCGTTGTTTCGATGGGCTCGAGTCGGTGATGGGTTCTTGGAATTTCCAATTTTTCCAATATAAGCGAATGTTTCGGGTGAAGTTTCATTTGTATAATATTTGGCATTTGTAGTTCTTGGATGGTCTGCGGGTTTATCTTTTGTCCCATGATGTATAATGTTTCATCCGTGGAAATCACGCTGGAGTGGTTGACAGTGATTTCGCAAATTTTGAGGGGTTCTGCTAATCCTAGTAGAACGACGTGGTCAGTCTCTATGATGAAGTTTTCTGTAACATGTGCAGTGAGGCATCCTTGTACGTCTGGGATTTGGCATTTTGAATAAACTCTATTTTGGTAAATGATGATGTTGGATTTTGGCGTGCAATTTTCGTACCATGTGTTATTTGCGTAGTACTTTGCAGGTGGGATTATCATTGCTTGTTCGTTGTTGGGTATTGAATATATTTTGGAAGTTGGGTAAGAGTGGACGTGGAGAATAGGAATTTTTAGGATTATAAGCATACTTGTCTGAGTTATACATATTACTGAGTGTGAGGCTTCTAAGAGTTCATAGGGGTGTTCTTCATTAAGTATTAGAGCGTCTCGAGGATAAATTGCGAGAAGTGTATTTTGAAGATTGAGTATCTCATGTAGGGTAAGAAGTTCGATATTCGGAATATTAGATTGAGAGATTGTTATTGTTCTTATTAGTTTTTTGGTGTATTCATTTATGATTTGTATTTCTAAAATTTCATTGATTATGGCTAATTGTTTGGAAACGTGATCTAATTCATTTGATAATAGGGCATTGTTATGATCTAACTTTTTAAGAAGTAGGTCGAATCTGGTATTAAAGGTTTCGCCATAAGAGATTTGATTGTTATACTTTTTTATTATTTCGTTTTGTTTAAGCTCGACTGCAGCGAGATGAGATTTGAGGAGTTCGAAGTCTGAGTCGTCGGGATTGCCGGTATTGTATTTGATAGTCGTACCTAAGAAGTTGAAAAGACCTCGTTTTTGTATTCTTTTTCGTGTGATTTTATATAAGTTATCTTCCGCTTCTTTTAGTAGGTGTGTAAATTGGTTTTTTAGAAGTTGTATCGTGGGTATGTTTGGTAAGACGTTGTTGAAGTTGTCGCTACTGTTGGATAGTGTTTGTTGGAGTTTGTCTAAGTTAATCTGTAGTGTTTGTGGAAATGAGTTATAATTTTTGAATCTCCTATTGATTCCGTATAGTAACCATTATTGGGTATCTCCTGGATTTTGACCAGTGCTTGCAGATGTTGAAGGGCCATCCTGTAAAGAGGATTTTTTGTAGTGTTTTCTTTGTCTTCTAACGTATTTTAAGTGTGTACTAGTTTTGTTATTTTTTGCCGTTAGGCCAGTAATTTTTGTTTTGTTTTGTGAAGTGGGGATTATTGTCTGATATAGAGGGTCTAGTTTGGGTTGAATTTTCTTTTTCTTTGCGTAAACTTTTTGTGTAATTGTAGGTATTTCTTCTGTGTCTTTGTTGGCTTTTTCTAGAGCTTTGTCTCTTTTTTCTTTTGTTTTGGTGTATATGTGGTCAATAAATGGAAGTAGTTCGTTTTTATGTTGTTCATTATAAGTTTCATAGATAGGTAGATCAAAATCAAAATTAATTTCGTTTAAATAAGGGCCGTAAAGTATTGAAAATGGTGAATAACCGGTAGAACTGTGAATGGATTGATTGTACACAAGGACAGCTTGTGTAAAGGTGTCATCTAGGGAATTTTGCGGATTTTGTGCCTTTAATGTTCGAATTTTTTCTAACAAGGTTGAATGAAATCTTTCGACTGGGGAGTTTGATGAAGAGTTATTAACAGTGGTTGTATGAGTTTCGATTTTGTGTAGATTCAAGAATTCTTTGATAACTGAGGAGTTGAATTCTTTTCCGCTGTCGAATACAATTTTCTTGGGATGGTTATGGTGTGAGAAATAATGTCTAATTTTGCTTAAGATTGATACGGAGGCTTTGTCTAGAAGTTTATAGCATTGTGCATATTTTGAAAATGAGTCGACTAATGTTAGGTAATAAGATTTATTGCATTGTAGTATGTCTACATGCAAAATATCAAATGGTTTTTGTCCTAATAGCGGACCTAACTGAGGTAGTTTGTATGGTTGGCGTTCATATTTGTTTTGTAAACAAATATCATATTTGTTAATAAAATTTGCTATTGTGGTTTGCATTGAGGGCCAGTAAAACTTTCGTTTTAAATGTTTATATGTTTCAATTATGCCGTTGTGGTTCATAACGTGGTAAGTTTCTGTACATTCTATTTGTTTTTCTTCGCTTTCTATATCTTGTAAGAGTTTTTCACAAAAATTTGCTTTAACAGAATTATCTATGTGTGTTCTAAAGAAATTACATATGAACGGTTGGAAGCAATGTGGAGTTTTTATGCCGAATTTTTGGCTGGGTTTTAAAATTGCTTTAAATGCGTCTACAAGACAATCTTGCCAATTTTCAGTAACGTGAACGGAGTATCTATGTTTTTTAAATATTCTTTTGTAAGTGACGTCATATTTTTCGCTGTTAGGTATAATTATTATTTGGTTAGTTGATAAGTTTAAGGGTTCTTCTGATATAGGTATGCCGTTAATAGGGTCTTCTAATGAAGTGTGTTGTGTTTGAGTTTCATCGAGATTATTTTGAATATTATCGAATGTCTCTAAAAATTCGTCTGGGTCAAAGTCGTTAGTATTAGGTGGTTCGGCTATGATTGAAGATTTCGTAAGAGCATTAATTTGTATTCTAGATAGGGCGTCGCTAACTTGATTGTCGCGACCTCGGCGATATTTAACTTCGAAGTCGTAATCTTCTAATTTTAATCGCCATCTGGCTAGACGGGATGTAGGATCTTTTATTTTATAAATCCATACCAAAGGGTTATGGTCGGTTTCGACTATAAAACGAGTTCCATAAAGGTAAGGGCGGAAATGTTTACAATAATCGATGATCGCGAGCAATTCGCGTTCTGTTCTACTGTAATTTTGCTCGGCTCTATTTAGGGTACGAGAATGATACGCAACGGGGTGACCGTCTTGGGTTAACACAGCGCCTAGTGCTATGTTGGAAGCGTCGGTTATTAATGTGAATTGTTTTGAAAAATCAGGATATTGTAAAACTGGAGAGTTTGACAGTAACTCTTTGGATTTAGCGAATACTTCTAGGTAGGTGGAATTTGTTGGGTCAATAATCGCGTTTTTTCTTGTACACCGTGTTAGGGGAGAAGTGATTTTTACAAAATTTGGGATGAAGCGTCTGTAATATCCGATTAGTCCTAAGAAAGATTTTATTTCTTTTATTGTCTTGGGAAGTGGATATTCTCTTATCGCTTTGAGTTTTGCAGGATTTGGTTTGACTCCTTCTGGGGTAACGACGTGGCCTAGGAAGGTGACTTCTTTTGTTAAGAATTCGGATTTGTCAAGATGGACTTTTAAATTGGTATCTTGGAATCTTTGGAAAATTTGCGAGATGTGGATAAGATGTTCTTGTAATGATTTTGAAAATATGATTACGTCATCCATGTAGACGAAACAAAATTTGTGTAGAAAGACGTAGAATATTGTCCATTGGAAAGTTGCTGGACTGCACTTTAGACCGAAAGGCATTCTAAGAAATTCGAAATGGCCATGAGGTACAGTGAAAGCGGTTTTTTCTATAGAGTCGGGATGGACTTCTATTTGATGGAATCCTTGGGCTAAGTCTAAGGTTGTGAAATATGTGGCTTTACCTAAGTTATCTAGAATTTCATCTATTTTTGGGAGAGGGTATTTATCTTCGATTGTGTTTTCGTTTAATTTTCTGTAATCTATTACCATGCGAAATTTCTTCTTGCCGGATGCGTTAGTTTTTTTTGGGACGATCCAGACGGGTGCTGAATAGGGGGAGATTGAAGGTATAATAATATTATTTCAAGTAATTTGTTTATTTGTCGCGTAATTTCTTCTTGCATTGCTTTGGGGTGTCTAAAGTTTCTTGAGTAAATAGGGTTTTCGTCTTTAGTCCTGATGTGATGTTTTATTTCTGATGTGAAAGTTAGTTTGTCTTTTTCATCGTAAAATATGTCTTTGTATTTGTGGCATAGTCTTAGTATTTTTTCTTTTTCTTCGGGGTTTAAGTGTTGTGTGCGAATTATGCTAGGGTCGAAATTGGAAGGTATGTCGTTTGTTATTTCGTAGTTGTTTAGATTTTCTACATGTATGGGTTTTATTTGTATTGGATAATGGAGAGTGATATTGTCGATATAACCGTTAGTAACGTGGTGAATGGATTCTGGGAAGATTTCGTTATTTATTCTTGTTTCGGGTAATAATATTTCGCCTTGTTCTATGTCAACGGGTATTTTAAAAGAAAGTGTTTGAAATGGTATTTCTATGTTGTAACGTTGTAGTGTTAATGTTTTATTTGTGTAATTTAAAATGGCTTGAAATGAATCTAAATCAAAATTTCCTAATAAAATGTCGAAGTCTTTACTCCAGTCAGCGATGCGTGCATCGATAAAATCGGGTATATTTAATTCTTTAAATAGGGGAGTTTTGATATTGTTTGAATATTTGGTCGTTTTTTTCATTGATGTAAGTGTGAAGTCTTTTTTGTAAATGTGATGGGGATTGAATAATTTTGAAGCTTTGGGAGAGATTATGGTGTCAGATCCACCAGTATCGATAAGGATTTTTAATTTACTTTTGGGTAATATAAAAAATGGGAGTCTTGGAAGATTTTTGATATTATTTAGATCAGGTGGGGGTTGCTCCTGCAATGAGATGTGAAAATTTTCTTCCTGGGGAAGATCTTGGGTATTTTCAGGGTCGTCATAGTATTCGGACTCTTGGGGATTATAGTAATCAGTTTCGTGGTAATTTTCGAATGAATCAGGGCAGTTCTCTGATTCGACATTGAAGTTTTGGGTCCATCTAGTCGATGTTGTCATGGGTCGTGCTTCTGTTGGAATTGTTTCTACACCACTCATTGGTCGGGGGTTGTAAGATTGAGGGTTTTGTGTTGATCGAGGTAGATTTGAGTTTTGGTATTTATTCGTCGTGTTTTTGTGGAAATTTGTGTTTGAAGGTCTTGAATTAAATTTATTATTGTTGTGAGATGTGGCAGGATTTCGATTGAAATTCGCGTTAGTATTTTGAGAATTTGGTTGATTAAAATTTGAGTTAGAATTTTGAGGAATTTGTCTATTGAAATTTGTGTTGGTATTATGTGGTATTGGTCTAGGTTGATATGTCGGTTTTGGTTTCACTTTTTGATTTTTAAGAAAGTTCATATAAGAAACTTGATTTCGATGATTATCATAAGCTATACACTTTTGTAAAGCTGTGTCTAGTGTATCGAGTTGAAAGTGCGAAAGGTATTCGCAATAGGGGTTGTTTACACCTGTGGTTTAGAGGCTCTGAAAAGAGCCTTGAGCTGATAGTGTCAATACCAAATTCTGTATTGCTCCTCAGTTTTATAAAAGTTTACTTCTAATTTGGAAAATTAAATACTAGATTTAGTGCTGTCTGGTGAAGTTGAATGTCGTGATTATTTTGAATCGCTTGGATTATGTTTTCAAGGTAATGATCAACTAATTATAGAAAACAAATATTTTGAGATTCTGAATCAGCTGATTTTACTGACAACCTGTTTACCAACTTTCAATAAAACATCAATTTAAACTAAAAACTACGAAATTCGGCCCCTTACATATAGGCAGCACAAATTACAGGCGGTTTGTTTATTTACTTTATGGTGTGCCCATATTTTATACACAAGTTATTGTAATTACTACATAGCACCTATATTTAGAGATAACTCAATGAATAATCGGGAAATAACAGATTTTTTTACTCCCAAGCCTAACCAAAAGAGACGAAAAAGTGAAAGTTCACCACAATTAAATAATATGGAAATGGATAGTATTAGTATAAATAAGGAGGAACTAAAAACGATTATTGAAGAACTTCTACATAAATCATTAAACTCGGTTAACAAAAAATTGGAAAATGTATCCACTAAGGATGATGTAAACAGGCTGAGTCAGGACATCCAGTCATTGAGAGTAGAGAACCAACAATTAACACTAAAAGTTCAGATGTTAGAGGCTTAAGTATCTGGGATATCTGACGAGTTAGAAGAGTTGAAAAGGAGGGACACAGTTAGGGGAAGAATGCTAGAGGATCAAGAAGGAAGACAAAGGAGGAATAACCTTATTTTTAGAGGTGTTCGTCATTCTGGTAGAGAGCCTTGTGCTTTAGTAATTTCAGATTTTTGTAATTGATTTGTAAGATAGGTATTGAAGATCAAGTTATGATTATTCGAGCACACCCACTTGGACCACCAAAGCCAAATGGACCCATAATAGCTCATGTGCCGTGGGATACTGATATTTCTAAGATTCTGGGACAGACTAAAAAATTAAGAGGTACTGAAATTTACATTGACAGAGACTATACCAAAGAAGTCAGGGAGAAAAGATCGAGACTGAGAGCAATTATGAAGAAAATAAAAGAAAAGAATAATGAGCTGAAAATGAAACTGGTCTTTGATTCGTTATTGGTGGAATCAGTTAAGGCTGTTTTATCGGTGCACCAAAACCTAGGGACAGTGTTTTCTCTGTTATTTACCGACAGAATGTCTCGAAATTTGGACACGTTATTCGAAATTATGTTCCCTTTAAACTGATGGTTTTACTTTTTTTATTTTTTTGAAACTTCTGTTGAAAAATTGGAATATACTGTTTAACGTTCTATTATAACCAAACTTT
Organism: Diabrotica undecimpunctata; assembly: GCF_040954645.1. NCBI lineage: Eukaryota > Metazoa > Arthropoda > Insecta > Coleoptera > Chrysomelidae > Diabrotica > Diabrotica undecimpunctata. The sequence goes on from NC_092804.1 coordinate 90,145,926, forward strand.
TTACGCCCATCACTTGAAAGAGTTTTTTTTTTCTGTAATCGTTGATTTTTGTTTCACCTTTCTGTGTCCAGTAATAATCGAGAAAAGCGTGTTCCAACTTTAAAGAAAATTGCTAAAAAATACTGAAATCTAATAGTGAAACGTGTTACTCATCATTGGCGCTTAGTTTCATCGTTATCGCCTTCGTGACGTCAAATCTCATGAACGTACGGTCAGTTAATTCGTATTAAAACTAATTTGAATGGTGAATAATGTATTTGTTGTCATTAAACTACCCGTCGGCCGGCGGCACTGAGTAAAGATGGTCTCACGTAAGCAGTGTAGAAAAGTAAGTGATACGCCCATTTCAAATCGCAGTGTGCTTGAACTGCTAAAACAGCCTTAAGTACAGTTGGGACTTGAGGGATGGATTAAAGTGTGGAAAGGATAATGGTATGAATCGTTTGAAGATGGACTGGAACGTCGATTTAAACTTCTTGTTTAATTCTCCAAGTATTAATAGTGATCAAGCAGAAGTGATGGATCATTCAGAGAATATAAATCAAGAAAACTCCAATATCCAGTCGGGGGAATCAGGAAGAGGGTTGGTGAACCAGATCTGATAGAGAGTGAAGATGATGATGTCGTGAATTTGGAACATAGAATGGCTATTGGTAATATGGCTATTGGTAATGAGAGTTGGAACACAATAAAAATACTTATGTATAACATAGCAGGTTTGAAATCAAAACTTAATCAAATAGGATTTGTAAAATATGTAAGTAACTTTGAAATATTTATATTATGTGAGACACATGTAGAAACTGTATTTACTGATAAGGTTTTTAATAATAGATATAAGTTATATACACAGGCAGCTGTGAGATTTTCCAATTTTGGTAGAGCGAGTGGAGGGTGGTTGTGTGGTGTTAATCATAAGATACAACATAAGTTGAGGAAAGTGGATGATCAAATGATTATAGATATAAAAGTAGGTGATGAAAAAGTAAGCATTATTCCAGTGTATCTGAGGCCAGGAGAGTACTGGGCGGAGTGTTTTGAAAATGTTGAAAGAGTTTTAGTAGAAAATTTAGATCAGAATGTTGAAAATAGTTTAGTTGTAGGTGATTTTAATGCAAGGTTGGGGGAGGAAGGGATTTTAGGTGATGAGCTTGATGAAGATGGGGTATACAGAAGGACAAGCCTGAGTGAAAGGAGAGTTTCTAAAGATAAGTTGATTAATCATCATGGGAAAAAGATAATTGGACTATGTGACGGTTTAATTTGGTTATTTTGAATGGTAGAACAAAAGGCGATATAGAGGGGGAGTACACATTCTTATGGCCGTTAGGCAGTTCTGTCATAGATTTTGCATGTGTATCAAGACCGATGTTAAATTTAGTAGATAATTTTTTTATAGGTTGTGAATATTATTCTGACCATATGCCTCTAATAGTGGAGCTGACCTTCGATAATGACGGTCAGGGATCAACGAGTAAAGTTTTGCCACTGCTTCCTAAAATTACTTGGACCCAAACTGATTCGGAAAAATATAAAGAAAGAATGTTTTGTGAAATTAATAGGGTGAATGAGTGGACTGATCAACCGGAGACAACTTTAGAGTTACTACAGCAATGTATAAAAAAGTCAGCACACAAGGGAGAATGTAAGCTTTTTAAGGCAAAGGAGGAGTGTAAACAAAGCCAGCAATGGTTTGATGGTGAGTGCGCAAGAAAGAGGAAGCAAGTAATGTCATATCTCAGAGTATCTAGAAAAATTAGCTCAACTTATGCAACAAACATATACAGGAATGTTAAACAGGAATACAAACACCTTTGTGACTTTAAAAAGAAAGAATTTTATAAGAATGCTGCATTGGGTTTAAGAAATACTAAAAATTCAAAAGAATTTTGGAAGGCTGTTGGACTGTATAAGTTTGGAAGTTCGGCCATTGGGGAAGGTGTTAACTTAAATAGTTTACTGCAACATTTTGCAAGACATTTGAATACGGAGATAACAGCAGATCCTGTGTTGTATGCAGAACCGTTTATCCTCAATGAACATTTAGACCGGCCGTTTAGTATGGAAGAACTTCAAATAGCATTGGATTCTTTAAAACCAAATAAAGCACCAGGAGTGGATAGAATTGCTGCTGAGTTCTACAAGTTTCTTCCAGAAAACGGAAAAGTGCTTGTACTTGGGCTTGCTAATAATTTTTTCGTCAAACCAAACTTTCCTCGGGGATTTTATGATGCAATAATTTTTCCTCTTTATAAGAAAGGAAATATGGAAAGTGCAGAAAGTTATCGAGGTATCAGCTTCTTAAATGCAGTAACCAAACTCATTGCGGCATTGACTTTAACCAGACTTACCTCGTGGGTACAAAATAATAACATTTTAAATGAGTTTCAGGCAGGATATAGAACCGGCTATTCAACTATAGACAACATTTTTAATCTTACGAGTATAGTAAACATCCAACATGCACGGGGAGTAAAAAATGTTTATACATTTTTTGTGGACTTTAGTGCTGCCTTTGATACAGTTGATCGATGGGCCCTTTTTTACAAGTTGAGTCGCTTAGGATTATCTACTAAAGTGCTGAATTTGTTAAAAAGTATGTTCGCAAGTACAAAATCGGCAGTCTGGTCAAGGGAAGGTCTATCTGAATGGTTTGACTGTAATGTAGGAGTGAGACAGGGATGTCTTTTAAGTCCATTACTGTTTGCGCTTTTTGTGAATGACCTGCATGACGCATTGGGAGGCGGTTTGGAGATAAATGGTTTAATTATAAGACTTTTATTATATGCAGATGATTTGGTTTTGATGGCAATCAATCCGAAGGTGCTACAGCGGATGATTAATGAACTGGAAAAATACTGTAGGATGTGGAATCTAAAAATCAATTTAGATAAATCCAAAATTCTTGTATTCAGAAGGAGGTGGTGTGATCAGGGAATCTTGGAAGCTGAATGATCGAGTATTAGAGGTAGTGAATAACTATAATTATTTGGGAATGATACTAACACCCAAGTTGTCGTTTAAAGCTCATCTAAAAAAGCGCCAGAGTTTGGCAAAAGTAGCGATTCACACGGCTTGGAGTAGGTTAGTGTCTAAGGCTGATATACCCTTTTTGGCTAAAGTAACAGTGTATGAGTCGGTGATAAGATCAATTTTGACTTATTGGTCTCAGGTATGGGGTCTTTTTGAGTACGATGAGGTGGAAATAATCAGAAGATTTTATATAAAAAAAATGTTCTCTTGTCCAAGGTATTGTCCTAACTTTATGTTAGATTTGGAGACAGGTATTGCTAGAGTCAGCCTATATACAATGAATTTACATCAAAAATATGTTAAAAAAATACTAGGATATTCGAGTGATAGGTTGCCAAAATTTCTTTTGAAAGAAATGATAAGAGCAAGGTGTGGCTGGTGGAAAGATTGGATGAGCATGGGAGACAAATTTGGAATTGAGGTAAGGTGTGAATGGGAATGGAGAGAAAGCTGGCCTAGTATGATTGAGAATATGATAGAAAAAAAGAAGGAGGAGATACAGCGTCAGGCTGAGAATAGGGCACTCGAATCAAATTTTTGTGGACACTACAAAGAACTGCGAGAAGAAGGAGTAAACATGCATTATCTACTGGAAATGGAACATTTTGGGGACATTCGATGGCTCTTCAAATTAAGATGTGGAGTTCTATATTTGAATGATCGACCTGGCAGAAATGATGAAAGAAGGTTTTGCTCAATGTGTAATACGAAGGAAACGGAAGATGTGATACATTTTTTGGGAAAATGTTCGGTGTTGAGACATATTAGGTTAAAGTGGTTGGGTAGACATGAACTTAGTAGAGTGGAAGTAGTTACAATGATGAGACAGGGAAAGGCTGAGTTAGCAGGTTATTGTAGGGAAGCATGGGCGTATAGGTATGAGTTAGTGAGCCTATTTAATTATTAAATCTATTAGCATGGTGTTATTTCAATAGTATTAAAATATTAAAATTAGTATTAATAATTTGTTTGCGAATAGCTATTATCTTTTTATCTGTCTTGTCTATCTTGACTATCTTGTTATTATTATTATTATATCAACAGCTTTCACCCCCTCTAAGGGACACATTCAATAATTTTAAATGCAATATATACCTTAATGTTATACTTTGTTATTACTGTTTAGTCTAGGGCGAAGTGCTACTTAGTAGGATATACACATTTAGTTTATTACTTACATTTATATGAATATTTACTTAATTTATTTTTTATTAATTTTAATGAACTTGTTAGATGTAATGAGCCTTTGTAATTTTTTGTATATTAATTAGGGAATAATATTAGTTTGCCAACCCTCCTGATGGCATGTGCCAAGGAGAACAAATGTCACTAAAAGAGAAAATTGTATTTTTTTTAATGGGAAATAAAAAGACATTATTGATTGATTGATTGATTGATACACCTGTAGAAAAAGTTTTTAATGCTAAATTTTTAAAGTAGGGTGATTTAAAAAGCACCGTTTCTGCATTATTATGCAGGGAAATGTGTTGTAATAAGTCGTTTAAATGGGTAGTTATTCGTTGGTAATATTCGTCATATGTTTCGTGTGGTTTTTGCACGGTTGTAGTTAGTTGAGTGACTAGGATTTCCTCGGATCTCCTGTCGCCGTATTTAGCTAATAATGCTGGTCGGACATCTGTCCAAATAGTTTTATTTGAAAAATTTAGGTAGTCTCTCGGCTCACCTTTAATTCGCGAAAGAATATTTGCATTTAGTACAAATGCTTGAACTTCGGTAGGGTTTTGGCCTGCTAAAAATTCAATTAGAGCATCTACTGATCTAATAAATGTGGATAGGTTTTGACCTGTTGTGTATTCGAAGCACACAGGCTAGAGTAGCACACAGGCTAGAAATGTCGCTATTTGAAATGGGCATTTTATCCTCTATAATCTGAGAAATTTCTTGGATAATAGGAAGTCGATGTAAAGGGCTTCTATCACGAAGATGATTTCTTTGAGATTGACTAAGGATAATATTCAATTCAGTTTCAGTTAACTCAGAAAATGTGCTCATACGTAAAAATAAAAAGAAAATAAAATAAAGGAAAAACTTACAGGAATATCAGCAGTGTCGCTGGTTTATTCTGCATTCTTTCCGGTTCGTGGGTCCTCTACCAAACAACTGAAGTTGACCAGGAATTCTGTAATTCTGTGTAGGGATCCTGTTCGCAGCGCCAATTATATTTTCTCACTTAGAACACTTGTTAAAAAAAACTTTATTTTTGAAATTATACAATTTTACAAACTTAAATAAAATGTTAACAATAATAATTATTACTGTTGAACTTTAAGCTATGAAGTGACTCTAAAGAATGAATGTACTTTTTTATTTGTATCTCTATTTATAAGGTTTAAGGTAATAACTGGTAAATGGTGTTGTTGGCTTCCGTCTATGTGGTCTTGGCGGAGGTCTCGTGGCGTTGGTATTGCGTTGCGTTTGTCTAGGTGTTATGATTACATTTCTATATAATCATTCACTGCTTACATGCGAATTTATTATTGTCGGTATTTTAAATGTGAACGATATTAGTTTGTTTATTCCCAGTCCGTCTAAAGTAAACATCCCATAGTGAAAAATGAATTTTGTTTATTTCTTTGAAGTGTTTATAAGTAATTTATTTCGTCTTCATTTTAAGTGTAGACAATTTTTGCCTTTTTAAATCAGCTGTAGTACGAAAATTTAGGTCAAAATATTTTCGTGAAAGATTTCATAGCACGGGTGCTGTGATGAAAATTTTTAAACTCCGAGAAAGCTGTTTACAGTCCATGTTAGTTCCGTGTGTCCCCGTGTTTTTCTCTGGTTCTTTTTTGTGTATAAGTAGGAGGAAATATTGATACGACTTCGTTTTGTCCATGGCTAAGGCCGATTTGTTAGTGGCAGAGCGAAGTGTTATGTTTTCTTCTGTCTGTTTAGTCCCGTGTTTCCCCATGTTTTCCTTAGTTCTTTATTTTGTCTTATAAGTAGGAGTAAATAATGATACGACTTCGTGTATTCCTGGCTAAGGCCGATTTGTTGAGAATATATAGCAAAAGTATTGTTATGTTTTCTTCTGTCAGTTAGATTTGTGTCTTTCCGTGTCTTTGTGTGGTCAGATGTTGTAGTGGAGGTATGTTAGTGGTCAGAAATGTATTAGTTTGTGGTTTGAGTATTGTGTTTTTGAAATATCATGTAGGACGTACAGGCACGTGACCTGGATTTTTGTTTCCCTTGGATATTTCTGTTGTTGTGTAAGACTGCGTAGCAGCATCCCCTTTCCGTGAATTATTAGAAAGGATAAGCCTTTCTATGTGTTGAAGTAAGATTATTGGCTTAGTCTCAATAGCATTCCTTCTTTTTTTAGTGTTTGTGATGTAGTGTTCATGATTTGGCAGAAGCGGAGGTACAAATACTTGCATTGTTCATTGTGACGCTCTGATTTGCTGAGGTGAAAGTACCTGGCCGCCGCTTATCGTGAAAATATTGTGTATGTCGACTGTGAGACCACGTTCGTGAGACATCTGAAGTATTTCTAGTACTACCGTTGAATGACCAACTTAGAATTCCCCAGTCTTATGTTGTGATCCTGTTCGAGTTTTGTAGAAGAATGATGAATGTTTCCTTGTGATTTGTATGACGATGTTTGTATTCAATTATTATCCGTGAAATGATGAGGTTTATTTTTTGATGTTGCCCCTTTATTCTCTCCCCAAACTATGTCTTTGACCTTATTGGTTGTCACGAGAGGAACGGCTAGGGCGATGAGTTTTGGATTCGTCCGCCAGGTGACCTGTTGAGCTTCTAAGGAAGATAAGCATTAGTTTTCGCCTTGTGTATATATATACTCTTCTTCTTTTCCCTTCTTGCCATTTAGTTTGAGATTTGTGTACCCAGTTGAAAGTTTGAATAGTGACGACGGACTGTAATGATTTTTTTGTCCTTTTGGAATATTATAATGATTCTTCTGTCCCCTTGGAGATCTGTAATGATGTTTCTGTTTCTTTTAAAGTGTCGTAACTTTTTTGTTTTCTTTGGAAGACTGTTACGATTTTTTTTTTGTTCTTTTGGAAATATTAGTTTGAGACTGAACTGATTGTGTATCGATTATGGCTTGTATGCCATGTGCACTTTTCTTCTTCTTTTCCAAGATTGTGTATTAGCGTTTTGGATTTATTTTCTTCTTTTGTCCTTTTGGGAGTTTCCTGACTTGGAAATTTTTCGCTGTCGATCCCAAAGGATATTCCCATGGAATTATTGGCCATCGTGTTTTCTTCTTTTTTGTGTTAGTTTGATTTTCAACCAGTAGTTGGAAAATCAGTGGTTGACTGTCGTAGTCAACTGCCTTATTGTTTAATGCTATTTTGGTTATCCATCTAGTGGATAACCATAGCGAAGCTTGTTTAAGCTGTGTTGTTAGCCACCCGCCTTTGTTGAGCTGGAAGCACCCCTCTTTTCGCTTCCAGAAACTTCAACACTGGTCTGTTCCACATTCTTGGATAGGCTAGAGCCATTTTTATAGAAATCTGCCATTGTGTCGTTGTGCTTAAGAGCCAACGAACTGTACCTGGTGCCGATTCATCAAGTCGAGCATCCAGTTTTATTTTGAACCAGAGATCAGAGAAATCTAAAGGGAAAACCATGGTTCCTAAAGTCAAAGGACCGGGAACTTCTAAAGAAAATCCAAACGCCGAAAGGTTAGGAAGATCTCATGAAAACTCAAATGGTGAAAGGCAGGAAACCACAAATTCTGCCAGAGTAACATGACGTTACTCATGACAGATGAAAGATTATGGCTGCAAAGCTATATGGCCAAAAATCTAAAGCCAAAATCAGTAAGCTAGCGAAAAAAGGCCAAGTTTACATACAAGATAAAAGAGCTGTAATCAAGGCCATATCGAAACAAAACCAGACTCAGAAGGTCGAAAATCCAAAAATGCGAGAATATTGCTGGCTTATTCACTATTATAGGATGTGATGCTGTAGCATTCCGATTTATTTAGATTTCCCTTCGTATGTATCAAAACACCGAAAAATATTTTCAATCCTTTTGCATCGCCGGGATTGATAATATAAACATTTCTGGTTTGTGTATAATAATTTTTAATTGCATTCTTTTGATCGTGAAACCGCTTTAGGATATTTTGCGCGTCAAATAAACATGAGTATTTCCGTTTATGCTTTTGTTTATACCGGGTTGGGCAAATGATGTCACTCTACGATAGAACGTCAAAGCGTTTGGTTTTATTGTGAGTCCGGATTTTTCATGAAATTCGTTATTGTTGTTCGTTTTTCGTTTTTGTCATGGAAATACAGTGTAAAGTCATAGTTGCAATTAAATGTGTAGTTTAAATGAAAGTTGTGATTTAGACTTTGAAGGAAAAAGATTCGGCGTGTGTAGTCTTCAAAAGCCGGCACTTTTTTTTGTGGAGAGGTGAATTTAATTAAATGAAATGTGGCAGTTTTGTTAATTTAATCGCCGATGTGTTGTATTGTGTCCTAAGTGGGAGATTTGTAAAGCAGCGTTACAACAATTTTAGAGGTACACATGGTTTCAATCAGGAGCGTTTGAGAGGCCGAGCTTTGAAGATTGCAGTTTTTTGTCATCCAGGATAATCCGAGGCCCGAATCCAGTGTCCAACTTCCAAAGAATCGTCTATTTGTGTTACCTGGTCATTTCAGACCAATTTGTAGCTTGAGTGAGACACAGTTGTATGTTCTTTTGCAGTGTTTTGAATCTAGTTCCAAGCCCAAAAATTTCTTGAAAGAAATACATCAGCCAGAGTGATATAAGGTACTTTTTGTTAAATATTTTACTAAGTAAAAATAGACATTTTTCATTAAAATAAAAATTTGCTTTCATGACAAGTTTAAAAATTTTAATAAATAAAATTATAAGTTTTATGGATTGGCTAATTATTATATTATTCTTCTTTTAAATACAAATAATTTTAAAATTTAATTATTATTTCAAAAAATTTTGATATTTCATTTTGGCATATGACAGTTAGTATTATCCTCTTTGGATAATTGGTACATAACCATAAATTTGAATTGTTTTGTTTTGAACGTTAACCTCAATATAAGCTCCGTTGAAAAATCTAGATAATTTCATTTTAATAATAATTTAAATTCCTTTAGTGTCCCTAACGTCTGGAGTTTGTTGTAAACCGTTACAAATAATAGCACCATTGCACACCACAGCAGACAACAGCACCAAGTTGGTTTTTAAATCTTGTTAATTTTATTTGTTATAACTGTTTATGGTGAAGTAATAATAAATATGTAATGTTTCTCTCTAAACCAAGTGTAGAATTATTTCCTTTAAAAAGATTTTCACCATTTTAATATTTTTTAGGAAATAAAAGCCTTTCTTTCCATCCAACAGGAAGATTTTTGTAAACGGTGTCCTTTTCAAATAGTTTAGGAACCCTTCTTGTGTGTGTTGCCCAGGAAATCTATGTAAGTATTTTTTGATTTATTTCTTTGTAGTTACCCCTTCTAGTCCCTCTTTTATTCACTTACTTACGACCCAGCTCTCCAACCAAACCTAGAGTAGCCGTTCGCACACTTTCGGTTTGTTTGCTTACCATATCTTCAGATCAGTAATTTCTGTCCCCAGTTTCAACCCCCTATAAGTGATACCCAACGTGGTAGGCAAATATAACCGTTACAACATAGCGCCCAACGTTGCTATCATGTTTTAGATTGTTAACTAGCGGACCAACCCGACATCGAGTTTTTTAAATGAAATTTTTATTTTGCGAGAAAAATTAATACAAACAATATAAGCAAGAATATACATAACATTCATCAATAATAATGCAAGTAAAAAAAAAGTGATTATGGAAGTCGATCCATATATACATTGTGGGGTCTAAAACTTAAAGTAAATTTTAACTTCCGGTCATCTCAAAACTGGAAGTGAATTTTTGTACCAAAAGTATATCTTGACAATTTCATACGTAATACTAATAATATTCCGAAAAAATATTTTAATTATCTAATATGGTTTTTGAGTAAAGTGGTGGACAAGAAAAGGGCTTAGCGTTTTAGTATATAAGATATTCCTACATCTGATGCCAAAGTGGCAACAATTCTCATTTCTTTTGCCTACAAGTAGTATTACCAAAGTAAGACAGATTCCTATTCCCTTTAGCCATTTCTTTTTTCAATTTTCCCTAGTGTTAACCTACGTCAAACTTACTTTTGAATAGTGTCCCACAAATAATGATTGTATATCTGTACCCGAGAGCCAACAGGTGTTAAGTCACATAATGCAAATTTGACAGGGTAGGCATTTAAAGTTTTGCACTTACTTTAAATCTATATTTTTTTATTTATGTACTAAGCTACAAAAAGAAGTGGAAATCCACTGCAATTTATCATTTTAGTAAATTTTTGTTCTTATATAAGTTATGTGACATAACTTATAACTTTATGTAACTTTAATAATATGAGCACTTAATTGGACTTACGTACGGGTAAATTATTCAAGTAGTGGACTTAATAATTATTTTAAACAACCAAGTTTACTTTTCACAATCAATTTTTATTTATTAATTGACAATACAAATCTTAAAAAATATATTTCATTAAACATCTTACTAATTATATTATTATTTATCTTTTTGTTCAACATGACTCAAATCTTCATAAAACTTATGAAACCTTTTAGGAACCCATTGTAGGAGATTTTTTAAATGTTTATATTTTTTTGTACTTATTGGTTTCTCACTTTTCCTTATTGAAATTACTTCTAACGAACCTTGTTTTATGGCCCGACGATTGAAGTTTACTTCTTCAAAGTGTTCCTGGGTAAAATTTGTTTTATAAAACAAACTTCCTGGTTTGACAGAACGTGTTTGCAGGTGAACTGCAGCTGATATGTGCATTACGTCTCCTGATTCAGATTTTCTGCCTTTTACAAACGGGGAATTATCAGAATAGAGGGATTTCATGTCCAAAAAATCTTCTAGCTCCATATTTATCACTTTAAACTTTTGTGCAGTAATTCTAACTAGTTGTTGCCAATCCCATGGCGTTACAATTTGAAAAGCTGGTAGCTTTTTCTGAGCTCTTTCTATTAAAGCATGGTCATTATCCGCTTCTAAATGGGTATGTTCTCTCAATAAAAACTTAACTTGTGGTTAATCACTTTAAGTGTAGGACATATGCTGAATATGTAAAAGTAGCACATCATCATGATTAAATTACGATTTTAAGACGGACAGTTATCAGACCAGATAATCAGCCCTTCTACTCTTTCATATATCCCTTTCAGTTGCACCCACTTAATTAACGTTGATGCAATTTTATTTCCTCCTCTTCCTGATATTTTTTCGTCCCACATCATACAATGTGTTTTATTTATTGTGGCATCATGGATCGTTAAATTGAAAGTCCACAATTTAAGCGAATAAAAACTTTGCGAGTTTTTTAAAAGTGGTGTCCTTATTGGTTCCTAGTTTTAAGTCTTCTTTATCCATCCTTTTCAGCTGGTATCTGTTTTTTGCATCTTCCAAGTGATTATCATACTCAGTTTGTATACTAGCACGATCTTCAATGTTCAATGCATCTTTAAGATTTATAATAAAACTCATCACAACTGTCACATGTATCATTAGATGGCTGTGTAAAGGAAATATTAAATTCCGTGTTAAATATGTCACGATACAACCACAGTTTTCCAATTTTGTTTGTTGGAATTATTTTTTCTTCACATTCTTCAACATAGAGACGATGCATTTTAGATATATTTAAATCCGACTCTAAATACTTTTTAGCTGTTATCTCCCCTCTTCGTAAATCACCCCTAATTATGCCACCAGCTGCTATTTTTCTTACAGCTATGTCGACAAAGTTTTGTGAAATATCCAAGGTTCTAAGAAAAAATGTCTTGCATACACTTTTCTTTGCACCATTCTTTGTGCTAAGTGTGTAAATATGGCTAACTTTTCTTTTTCCCTCTCGTGCTCCACTTCTACTTCTAAAACGCTGAATGAGAATATGCTCCACATTTGAATCTACAAATTGCCTCTTTCTGTCATAATCTATATCGTCGTTCCAAAAATGCTTAATTATACTCTCACGATCTTCATGAGAAAATATTTCAAAGCATTTAGCTTACAAGTTGTTTTATAAGGACTCTTCAGTCTCCTTGCGCGAACAATTGTCTTTCTACTTGATAGATACTCTTCATCCGATGCCCTTGCTCGTTTCCTAATATTACATTTCCATTGAGCTGCATTTCGTACACGTTTCGTACCTTTATTCTGCTTTGAATCTGGTGGATTATCTTGTAATTGTGTTAAGTCATCAGCTGCAGTATTACTATTATCTCTGAATTGGTTCCTGTGAAATTTGGATCTATATTCTCGTTACTGCTAGTGATTGGTTCATCGACATCGACAACGTAATCATTACGTTGTGTCTTATCGGGTTGGAAACAGTTTGGATTATTATTGTCTTTCAGGTTAATGCCATTGGTTGATTTTGTTAACAAAACACAATCGTCACCAGTGACAACGGAAAGATCTTGAAGATTTTCATCACCGTTTTCACAAAAGTTGTCAATTACGGTAAGGTTGTAATTTTGTAAATAGATATTGGAATTTTCTGAGGGTATCACCACTTCCTCGTTTATTTCAAATACAATGTTGCCTATCTGTTCAGCCTCCAGTGACATTAAACTGCACTCTGTAAAAGATAAATTACAATAGACAAGATCCACAAGTTAATGATTTAATACGGTAATTATTTAGAAGAGATGTGTTACTGAAAATAACAAAAAAAGATTAGATTGATATTTAAAATATCTGGTGTCCACAAAAGACTCAATGAATTTTTGCTACCGCAATGATTATTTTTCATAAAAAATGATAAATTTAAAAACAAAAAAACCTAATTAGGCTTTATTTTTTAACTTTCTTTAGTTGCATAAACACAGTAAATCATTACAAGAATGGATTAATCAAAAATTTGTTTTGTGAGAAATAGGTACTCATTGTTGCATTAAAAATCCATTGAGTTCTGCTTCTGTAGGTATTATTTTATAATATCCGATTTATTTTTCCTAAATTATTAATACTAAAATGCATAAGGAAAATGTATTTTATTACCTGCAGATAGTGAATGATTAGCTGCGTTTACGTGAATTTGAGTCTCTGTCTCAGTAACTAAGGTAGTAGGTTCATATTCTGTATTTTGTGGAACATCAGAATTAATGTCAATTCCCGGACACAGATCTGGAAAACACATTTGGTTAATCCATCATAAAAAACAAATTATTGACTGTTTTGGTTTTAATAAAATAATATTAAATATTTTACAATAACACATGATCAGAAAGTAAGGTTATCTTACCTGGAGTAAATAAAGTTTCTTCTTGAGCTTTCTCATTTTCTCCTACCAATGTCACAGGTAACATGTTCAATATTTTTAATGTTCTACTATTCATCTTGTTATTATAAAGTTCAGCCTTGCAAATTATTACTATATCAACACACGTCATGCAACAGATTTCAAAACACTGACTGACACTGAGGGGTTAAGTCACTAATTATAATGTCAAAATGAGCTAAGTGGCACTATTTAAAAATGAGATTTTAACAGTATTAAGGACATAAACTCTATTACCATTACATAGATCTGGTAAAGCTGTGTCGCTCAACTCAAAAATGTATATCTTAAAAATATTGGACTTAACTCCTGTTGGCTCTCGGGTACAGATATGTATTGTGTATTAACATATGTATTTTTGTATATTAACATAATATGTATTGTATTTTAATTTAATGTACTGTAGAAATGTTTGTATATGGACAAATATGTAGATTTATTGTATTGGTAATAAAAGCACATATTTTGAGATTGAATATTTACATATGAATTTTAAGTGTGTAGACAGACAGACAATCTAATAACATTTGAGTTTGTTTAATATTGAAATGATTTAAAGGTTAAAACAGTAATATTTAATATCGTTATTTTTTGCATTTGTTTTTAATTGATTTGACAGGCTTTACAGAATAATCGGATTTTGTAATTTTGTTTGTTCGGTCATTTGAGCAAATGTGTGTATTTTTCGAGTGACTTTTGTTTGAGCTGAAGAGTGTGTAGTTATGTTTTTGTGTTTCCTTTCGTGTATCTGAATGACCACAAGTGTAATACTCGTGATCAGGAGGTGCTGTTTAGTTTCGCCTAGGAGCAGTCTCATTTAGTTGTCAGAACAAGAACTGTTTATTTTGTGTAGCTCACTCAAAGAGTCAAGTTTTTAATATTATTAGTGTTTTGTCTACCCCTGTTTGCAGTTTATTAAGTCTGTTGTTTCGAACCATTTTTTTTTTCAGTTTTATTGTGTGTTTGCTTTCATCAAATTTTTGAAAAATCGAGTCGACCCAAGTTAAGTATCTGAAATCATGAGAGTTATCGTATGAGCTTTTCATATGAGGCTTTTAAATGCTACTAATTTTTCATTATTTTTATTGTTCAGTCTGTAAAATTACGTTGAAATATTTTCGTCTATTTTTTATCTTATAAACCAAATATTTTATTGCGAATTTTTTATGGTCGGTATTTTGAAAGTGAAATATTTCATCAATGTTTATGTGCGATTCGTTAATAAATAAACAAATTATTTAGCGTTTGGTATCTGAAAAATCAATTAAGCGAATTCAAGTTTCTTGACCTTGATTCATAGTTTGTATATACAACAAACAGCTGAGATAATTATATCTTCGTAAGTACAGGCTGTTCTGACCTGATTTTAAATCGTTTTATCTGGGTTCGTGCAGAATAATTACGCGAAATATTTTTTTCGAGGATGTGAAGATGAGTTCTTTAATTTTGCATATTTTTTAATAAATGAATTGATGTTTTGTGTCGTTGTTGATCGTTCTGAAATCTACGGATATAATTCGTCGACAGATATACGAGAGTTGTAATAAATTTATATTTCATAGTCCAGGTACCGTGGGAAAAAATTTTATTTCCCGAAAAAGAAAATGTTTCCTGTATTACAAGTCCGTGTTTTTCCGTGGTTGTTTTTTGTTGTACAAGTAGGAGGAAATGATATGACTTCATTTATTCCTGGCTAAGGCCGATTTATTGAGAATATATAGCGAAAGTATTGTTATGTTTCTTCTGTTTGCTAGTTCTGTGTCTTTGTGTCGTCAGATGTTGTAGTAGAGGTATGTTAATAGAACTGGAATATATTAGTTTGTGGTTTTAGTATTGTTTTTTTTTAAATATTCTGTAGGAGTACAGGCACGTGACCTGGATTTTTGTATCCTTGGATATTTCTGTTGAAGTAAGACTTCTGATGTTTCCAGCAGCTTTCGTTATTGTGGTCGTGAGTTGACATTGTTGTGGTCTTCTAATATAGTTTATGAGACCAAATAGAAGGGTTACGTATTTCTATGTGTTGATGTAAGACTTCTGTCAAGTCCCAGTAGCTTTCCTTTGTGTTGTGGTATTTGTGATGTGGTGTTCATGATATGGTAGAAGTACAGGTAAAAACACTTGCACTGTCCATTGTGACGCTTTGTTATGCAGAGGTGAAAGTACCTGCCGCCGCCTATTGTGAAAATGTTTTGTATGTCGACTGTGAGACCACGTTCGTTAAACAGCTGAAGTAGTTCTAGTACTATCGTTAAATGACCCACTAAGAACGAAAGTCTTATATTGTTGTGACTCTGTTCGAGTTTTGCTGAAGAATGGTGAACATTTGTGATTTGTATTAAGACAGGTTGTCTTCAATTATCATCCGTAGAATGATGAGGTCTATTTCTTAATGGTGCCCTTTTATTTCGTTTCCAAACCGTGTCTTTGTTCTTATTAGTTGTCATGAAAGGAACGGCTAGGGCGATGAGTATTGGATTTGCCCGCCAGGTAACTTGTTGAGCTTTCAAGGAAGATAAGCATTAGTTTTCGTCTCTTGTATATATATTCTTCTTTTGTTGCCATTAAGTTTGAAATTTTTATACCAAGTTGAATTTAATTAGGTGTTGAAAGTGTTTCACTGTTCAACTTCTACTGTTGTATTGTTGTTATGTGTTACATCCAACATCACGAATTTGTTTATTAGTGACAACGGACTGTAATAATATTTTTGTTCCTTTGGAAGTATGTAGTGATTTTTTTGTTTCTTTGGAGGACTGTCGTAACTTTTTTGTTTTCTTTGGAAGACTGTTACGAATTTTTTGTACCCCTTTTCTTTCTTATTTTCCAAGATTGTGTATTAAAATTTTTCGCTGTGATCGATCCCGGAGGATATTCCTATGGAACTATTGGCCATTCTGTGTTTCTTCTTTTTTTTCCGTAAGAAACAGGAGTATTTTCATTTATGTTTTTGTTTATATCGGGTTGGGCAAATGATGTCACTCTACGATAGAACGTCAAAGCGTTTGTTTTTATTGTGAGTCCGGATTTTTCATCAAATTCGTTGTTGTTATTCGTTTTTGTCATGGAAATACAATGTAAAGTCATAGTAGCAGTTAAATGTGTAGTTTAAGTAAAAGTTGGGATTTAGATTTTGAAGGAAAAAGATTCGGCGTGTGTAGTCTTCAAAAGCCGGCAAACTTTTTTGGGAAGAGGTGAATTTAATCAAATGCAATGTGGCAGTTTTGTTCATTTAATCACCGATGTGTTGTATTGTGTCCTAAGTGAGAGATTTGTAAAGCAGCGTTACAACAATTTTAGAGGTACACATGGTTTCAATCAGGAGCGTTTGAGAGGCCGAGCTTTGAAGATTGCGGTTTTTTGTCATCCAGGATAATCCGAGTCCCGAATCCAGTGTCCAACTTCCAAAGAATCGTCTATTTGTGTTCCCTAGTCATTTCAGGGTAGCGGGTAGACACTTTTCTGCAATCCTGGTGGAAAATAGGTCTATTTCAGGGAAGCGTCCCTGCCCACGCGAGCCATGTTTTGCTCTCAATTCCTTACTGAGAGAAATCATGTCCCATTCCTTCATCCTTCCAAAATCTAGTTTCCTACTTCCTATCCCTCCCTGGTGAAGGGCAGCCGCGATCATCAGTACCAGTTTAAGGCGTAGAGGAAATGATCCTGGACTGGCTTGAAACTGGATTACCACAAGCATGACTGGAGCAGTTTACATGGTTGTGGTACTGCGATGGGGAAGGCAACGGGAAAACCACCCCATTATATTTTCCACAAATCTAAATGGCAGACGAGAAAAAGAAAATGGCCCTCAGTCCGGGGCACCCCGTAAATGGGGAGAGGCTGCGAAGAATCCCCTCGTTAACTACCCAAGAAAGTGGACAGAGAATACAAATATATGACCGAATAGTACGCATCGCCACCTGGAACGTACGCAGCTTATTTATGTCCGGGAAACTGGCAAACACTGAAGCCGAGATGGTAAGACTGAAAATAGACATCTTGGGGATGAGTGAAGTAAGATGGCCTGGACCAGGAGTACAAAAAACAAAACATGGACCACAAGTGACAAGTCAGACGAAGAAATCGAAAAATTTTATAACAACATAGATGAAATAATGCGACTGACAAAAAGAGGTGCGATAACGATGATCATGGGTGATTTTAACGCTAAAATTGGTCGTGGTGCTGAAGGAGACCACATAGGAGCATACGGTCTAAACTCGGATTCACCAGTAGATTTCAGCGTTGGCTCTTACGGACAATGTTAATCAAATGGAAGAAAACGCTGCAGCGTTGCTAGTTCATCGTCAGCTTCAACGTGGCAGAGCCGGCTTCGAACTTAACACTCCCTTGCACACGGAGCACTTGCAATTTTGCACTAACATTCACTGATTTGCCCTAATGACTGTTCCAGAAAATATTCGGACGTCGTCGTAATATAGTGCTCAACAATTGATAAGGATCATAATTATGATTTCAAATATTTTAAAGGTTTGTTGAGATCCTAGTATGATGACTTGTATAGAACAAATGAAAATAGACGACTTTAATATTCAACTTTTTGCTGACCCTTGTAAAAAATGGCCATAATGGCAAAATTTAGTTTATTTCGTTTAAAATTTATAATAAAGTCGGGGTATTAATATTACTTTAATTATATTAAATTTTTACAAACTTTGGCTATTTCTGGAGTAAAATATTACTTCGTTCCTTATCAATTGTTGAGCACTGTTGTATTTGACGAATAGAAAATTTGTTACATCTCATATTGTCATATTTACGGAAATGGATGTTTGGAGACCTTTTGAATAAATTGAAATGAATAGAAAGGAAATGCCGCGATTAGTAGATAAGTCAAAAATATATCGAGGATACATCATTTATACTTTAGTATTATTTATACAGGGTGTTTCATTAACAGTTATCCATATAGTAACTGGAGATACCTTAGCACAAAATACGAAGATTTAACCTAAAACACTCAAAAATATGGAGCATTTAGAGGTGAAAAGTTTCAAACAAGGACAAATCTTAGATTTATATGCGCGACAAATTATTTTGAATATGTTGATATATACAACAAAAACAAATTCCGACCTGACTCCAACACAAATTGTTTCTACAACAAGTACAGCGCTGGGTGTTAGCGATAGGACAGTCTGGAAAATTCCTGAGGGAGGATTGGATCATAATGGAGACTTACCCAAAATTCTGAAAAACCCACGTAAACGGACCAAGAAGAATCCAATCGGGAGTTTACCTACGATGAGAATATCAGGAGCCAATTGAGAAGACTTGTTCACACGGAATTTTTCTTAAAGAACATACCTCCCACAATCAAAGCTATCCTGGATGCCGTTAATTTACACGAACATTTGCCTAAATTTTCCAAAAGTACTCTATATCGACTATTGCGAGAGATGGGGTTTGTTTATGAAAAAAGAGGAAAGAAAGCAGTAATGATGGAACGTCCTGACATAATAAATTGGAGGCATAAATTTCTTAGACAAATACAGAATTATCGAAATCAAGGATACAATATTTTCTATTTGGATGAAAGTTGGGTAAATATCGGACATACAGTAAATAAGGTATGGATGGATACAACTATAACCAGTTATAAGGATGCGTTTTTAAAAGGCTTGACTACTGGTCTAAATGATCCAAAACAAAGAGGTCCGAGATTTGTCTTATTACATGTTGGATCTAATAGAGGTTTTCTACCAAATTCAGAATGTGTATTTTTAGCAAAAAAAGATTCAGGCGACTACCATAACGAAATGAACGGCGAGTCTTTCGAAGACTGGTTTGAAAATAAACTAATCGCAAACCTCCCAAAAGGAGAAAAAAATGTGGTAGTAATGGATAATGCTCCATATCATTCATACAAACAAAATTTCCCAAGAAGCTCCTGGAACAAACAACAAATTCAAAAATAGTTACGAGAGAAGAATATATTTTATGAAGAAGATTATTTAAAGTCAGAACTATTGGATGTACCAAACAGTTATGCAGATATATACGACTAGTATAACATCGAAACTTTGGTCGAGAAATACGGCGTAGAAGTATTACGATTGCCTCCCTATCACTGTGAGCTTAATCCAATAGAAATGGTTTGAAGCCAAGTTAAACATTACGTTGCAGCCCGAAACACTGACTTTAAAAAAGATCGTGTGCAACAACTCATCCATGAAGCGTTTGCCAATGTCTCTGCTGAACAGTGGCAAAATTATATACAGCATGTCATCAGAATTGAAAAAGAAATGTGGATAGCTGACAACCTACAAGAAGATATCCTACCGGTGATTATCACAGCCAACACCGGCAGTTCCAGTGAGGACGATTTTTCCGAAATGGAGTAGAGACCAGGCACTGTTATTGTAAGTCTTATCTTTATTCATTAGGTAGCGTTTAGGCTACATAAATTTTGATTCTTTTATTAGCGTAATTTTATTCTTTGGTGAATACACACTTTTCTTTGTAATAATTGTTAAGACTGCTAATAGTAATAATTGATCCAAGTTGGTATATATCCTATCGGTATATAAATTAACAATTTAAATTTGTAGTCACTACGGAGCAACGAATTTTTTTTGTAGCAGTTTCCCTAGTAGACTCCGTTCTGTTGTTACACCCTGTATAATTTAGGAAAAAAGATTTCAAAGCAAATAGTTTTATTAAATTTTGTGTAATTTGCAAAATCTTGAAGTTGTAAATAATGTTACATTTACTTCTAATAGGATTGCATGATTTAATGTTATCGTACAGGAGGGCCAACGCGGTCCTGTATCACACCTGCAGACTATGAACGTGCCTAGCGGCCTAAGCGGCAACGTCGCTTCTCATAAGCACTGTACTGAAATCCTCTCGTGAATTTGTCGATAGGTACCAGGAATAATAGAGGAGATAGACTTATACAATTCTGCGTAGAAAACAATCTTCAATTGGTTAATAGCCAATACCTTCTTCAAACAACATCCTAGAAGGCTATACACATGGAAATCACCTGCAGATAGAAAAGACAGAATTGTTAGAAATCAAATTGACTTCGTTTTGCTCAATAACACCTTTAAGAAGTACATACAATCTACGAAAACATACCCTGGAGGTGAAATACATAGCGACCACAATCCAGTTATAATGGATTTTAGATTAAAAAGACTTCTCAAAGTCAAAAAGAAAACAGTGACAGGAAAAATAGACATCTCACAACTGAAGAACCCTGAACAGAAAAAAGAAATAAGTATCAAGCTTGAGGAAGAAATAAAAATGATCGAAAACTTGGTACAGACAGACATTGAAGTAACATGGACTGCTATAAAAATAAAAATAACAAAGATACAAGAAGAAGACATCGTAGAATTCAAGCGAATCAACAAAATTATTAGAAAAAAGTGCAGGGAGGCAAAAGAAAACTGGATGTCAACAAAATACCTAGAAATCGAACAACTTGTAACGATGTGCTGAACGTTCAACAGTTCGAACCGTGGGAGTGTCGATAATCGCGCACCCATTTCCACGACGGGACGACGAGGTGGGATTCGGAGCGGCTATTTAAGGCGAGCGATTGGCAGAATTAAAGGAGTCTTGTGGCTAACGCTCTAGGCTCCCTGGCGTATTGAATCTGCGAGCCGACCCGGACAGAGAGACTTCCGTAGTGAGGATTATAATCTGTCCTCAATCAAGCAGAACCCGTGGGTATCGTGCATTGAACGTTACCGTGGATCTGCACAACCGAATATTTCGATTGCGAGTGCATTTGGCGCTTCCGCTGGATTGAGGTGGAAGCGAGTATAAGTCTGCGTGCGATTGAATTCGCGTATTCCGTTTTTTTTTTGTTAGTAATAATAATTTTTATTTTACAGGCGTCCGCCGGGGAATTCACTCTCGCGGGATCCAGACGGGGACATAGAATACATTTTATTTTTTATTTTTGTATATACGTTGAAATTAATAGATTTATTTTTATTTCAATCTGTGTTTTACTGAGTCTGTCGCTTCGAAAGAGCTACCCGTTACAAACTGGCGCCCGAGCAAAATTGAGGAAGTGCTAAAAGAGACCGAAAATTAATAACATGCCGACAGATAAAGACACAGACTCAGTAACAGGTACATCGTGGATAAACCGCCTTTGCAAAGGGGAATTACAGAGCGAAGCCGGAAAATGCGGCTTAGATCCCAAGGGAACCGTCGACGAATTGAGAGTACGACTCAGAACCTATTTTAAAGATCGCGAAGAAGCGACAAGAACAATCCCAAAAAAAAACTTCCAAGGGAGCAGAATCCGACACACTGACCCAGGAAATTTCGGTCATCCGAAGACAATTAGAGGAATTAACAATACCGAAACAAATGGGACAATCAGAATTGCTAAATCAAGTACGAAAGTGGAACACACACTTCGACAAGAAACATTCTAGATCTACAAGAGCAAGATCTACTAAGAGCATTACCAGAATTGTTAGGAGACCACGCATTGTTATGGTACCGAAACAATAACAAAAATTGGAAGTCGTGGACAGATTTCAGCGAAGATTTTAAAAAAGCTTTCTATCCCAGAGGATATTTGCTACAATTAGAGGAGCAAATCCGAAACAGAGACAAAACGAACCAGTGGATAGATATATCACGAAGATTCAAACATTAATCAGATGAGAAGGATCTTTTTCCAGAAACCAAGAACTCGAAAGGATATACAAAAATTTGTTACCAGAATATAAGCTTTATGCTCGCCGCCGGGATTTCGAAAACTTAACCGAATTACACGATTTAGCCCAAGAATACGAAGATTTAGAAGAAGAAAAGACCCGAGCAAATCAGATTTGCCGTGGAAACTGGAGACGTATGGACCAAGCAGAGTACGATGACAAAACGACATGCTTTAGATGCAAGATGCCAGGTCACAGCCGTAAAAACTGCAAAAACCCATGGAAAAAGTTTTGTTCGCGTTGCGGCAGAGAATGTGTTTACAGCAGCTACTGCTGTTTCAGGCGTCAGGGAAACGAATTACAGACTGAAAAGACAAGGAGTCGTCCCAGTCTGTAAGGCAAGATTCGACTCCACTCGTTTTCGCCGTTACACATCGATGACGTTCGACTGTTCGCATCACTAAAAATAGGGCAAAGCATACAGAGCGCTCATCGACACAGGAACCACTAAAAATTACGTCGGGGATAGAATAACTCAGATATACAAGGACTCTCTAGATAGCTACAGCGGAAGAACAAGACTAGCAAATGGATCGTCAATGGAGCTTAACCAGAAGTTAACAATTGACTGCGAGATCGATAAGTTACAAACCCGACAAACATTCATAGTAATGCCAGGGTTGACGTAAGATGGCTTACTAGGAGTGGAATTCCTCAGGAACCATTCTATCGAACTTAAATTCGATAAACATACGACCAAACAATACATACAACATCAAAAAGAGACATGTAATACTTTAAAAGACTCCACTCAAAATACGGAGTTAGAAAGATTCCTAGGAAAAGAACTAAGGGAGTTTGAGAACATAACAGGACCCACCAACTTAATAAAACACGAAATAAAATTGAAGAAAAAGTGCGATTCAGTCAAACAGCCGTATAGGCGGCACAATCCCGCAGTGCTACAGATCATCAACCAAGAAGTGGACAAGATGTTAAAAGAAGGAACCATCGAACCCTCCACAAGTGGCTGGAGTTCACCGATTAGGAAAAAGGATAACTCGTACAGATTTTACATTGACTTTAGAAAAGTCAACGAACTATCAGATAAGGACGCATATCCATTATCCAGAATATCGGAAATTCTGGATAGACTTAAAGAAGCAAATTTTATATCAACCCTCGATTTGAAACAGGGATATTTTCAAATGACCCTAGAAGAAGTGACAGTGACAGCATTCAGCCTACCCGGAAAAGGCCATTTTAAGTTCAAAACCACCCCATTTGGACTGCATTCCGCAGGAGCAACTTTCCAACGCCTACTGGATAAGGTAATACCTCCCGATATGGAATTCACGTTTGCCTACTTGGATGATATCGTAGTAATATCTAAGATGCTCCAAGAACATTTAAATCACCTACATGAAGTCTTCCGAAGACTGAAAGAAGCCAGATTACAACTGAACTTCGAGAAATGCACGTTTTGCCAGTCAGAACTGAGATACTTAGGACACGTGGTTGGTGCAGAAGGAATAAAAACTGACCCGGAGAAAACCAACGCTATAACCGAACTTGCAGCACCGAGAAATGTGCTTCAACTCCGGCGGTTCCTAGGAATAACATCATGATACCGCCGATTCATAGAGAACTATTCGACAATAGCAGGACCGCTAAACACGTTTCTGAAGAAGAAGATAAGATGGAAATGGACCGATAATCAGAAAAACGCGTTTGAAGAGCTTAAATCAAAACTTACGTCGGCCCCAGTATTAGCATGCCCCGATTTTTCGAAAACATTTTACCTGCAAACAGATGCGTCGAACTGCGGACTTGGGGTTGCATTAACACAGAAATACGACGGCCAGGATAAAGTAATCGCATATGCTAGTCGAACCCTCACACCGGCCGAAACAAAATATTCCACAACGGAAAAAGAATGTCTATCCATCGTGTACGGGATAAAGCAAATGAGGCCATATATAGAAGGATACAATTTTAAGGTCATATCAGACCATTAGTCCCTCAAATGGCTGAAGAACCTTAAAAACCCGTCAGGTCGGTTAGCCAGGTGGAGTTTAGAACTGCAACAGTACGATTTCGAGGTAATATATAGAAAGGGAGTCCTCAACAAGGTAGCAGATGCTTTGTCACGACAACCACAAGAAAACCAGAACGAAGAACCAGAGTTGGAATTATTAGCATCAGAGCTGGAATCATGCAGTTGGTACGATAATTTATATAGAAATGTACTCCAGAACCCAGACAATTTCCCGGATTTACAAATATCAAACGGAAAATTAGGAGCAGCCGTAATTTACCCGACCCAGAGTTT